>NC_071285.1:15088088-15343362 GCF_943735745.2 Anopheles bellator | reverse complement strand
AACGAGTCCACCTTGATGCCGAACGCGGCCGTCCCGATGACGTCATTCGCGAACCGGCTCATCACGTCCTTCATCTCCAGCTGCATCCCACCGTGGCCGTTGGCTCGTGCCTTGGTTTCCTCCTCGCGGAAGTGGGCCATCATTGAATGGGCACACTCGGCGATCAGGCCAAACATGATGCGCATCTTGCTGCCGGTGAACGCCGGGCTGAGGGTGGCCCGCATATCTCGCCACTTCTGGCCACGCAGTGAGACGAGCGAGTGCGCCAGCAACATCTCCTCGTTAGTGTTATCGTCCAGACCGGTGGCCATGTGGTCGACAAAATGGTCGAAATCCTTCACCGTTATTTGCTTGATCATTTCCGGATCCCGCACGAAGTACACCGGCTGGCGGACGTTGAACATGCCGAAGATTCTGCGGCGGCAGAAATGCGATAAGTTTTCCCGAACCAAGACGTCCCGAGGACGCTGATGGACAGGGTGGCGATTATTACCTGGCGTCTGGAAACGCTTCGTACAGCGCCCGGAAGTGCTGGAACAGGGAGGCCTTCTTCATCATCACCGCACCCTGGTTACCGAACGGGAACGAGGGCTTCAGGAATGGTATGGGTTTGTCCGCGAAATAGAAGTAGTTTTTGGTGAAAAACCGGTACGCCATCACCAGGGCGCCTACCACCAGCCCCAGCGTCAGTAGGCTGATCTCCATGATGGCCGCGATCGGGGATGAAACTCTAGACTTGACTTTGCTGCTGCTGCGCAGTTAGTTTGCCGCTGCTCGGCTCGAATCAGACTGAATTTGGCGAGCCTCACGGCGTACCGTGTAACCTTTTATTCCGCCATGCCGCTGTGTGACGAATCTGCGGCCCGCGCGAGTTAACGCAAACTTACCCGTTGGAACCGGCTGGACCCAACCAATACATCCGCAGCCGGAGACAAGCAGATAACGGGCGCCGAGAGCGTCAAAAAAGACGAGCGACTACGTCGAACTTATTCATTTTATTTGATTTCGCAATTTTTGTTTATTTTTTCAGGGGCCACCGAAACGGAGAACAGGAACGGTGCTGATGCTCCTCGACAGCATCCCATCAGCTGGCACCGGAATTCGATGCGCAGAAAGCACCTGATCGAGCTACCCGAACAGATTGTCGTGGGGCCGGTGCCAGTGGCTGTGGAGCCCCTCGGTCAACTGCTCGGCGATCCGTCGGCGATCGGGGGACCGGACCACCCGGAGGATGGGGACGACTTTTGTTCGATCAGCACACTTCCGGTGGACGAACGACCCAGCAGCAGCATGGACAGCGAAGAGCGTCCGGCAATGATTAATGTACCTGCGCTGCGGGTTGCGCTACCTCCATCGCCCATTCCGTCCACATGGGAACCGACGGCACCGCTTGCCTCCTCACCATCACCCCCGCAGCCGCTCGAAACCGATCTGGATGGTGGGTGGGATGAACGGGTGGTGCCGCGACTACCCCGTCAAACTGGCCGTCGAACGCAGTCCCAGCCGCGGCTCGTTTCGATAACGGCCGTCCGGGATGAGGCGACCAATGAGCTCGTTATCCGCACCAACAGCGTACCGGGCGACCGGGCTTCGGCCCCGCCACTGGCGCTAGCGGAGGAGTCACCGGTTCAACAGCAGCAAGCAGCACCACAACAACACCGCTACGGGGCGGTCGAATCGGAGGGTAGCTCGATGGGAAGCTCCCGCAACCCCAGCCCGGTGTCGCTGTTATCGTCGACAACCACCTACAGCTCGATAGCGTCCGGCGGAGATAATGCCGACAACCGTAGGTACGTAGCGTAGGGGCGCGTTGGTGACTGCTGACATATCATCGCAACATTGGCCTTTTTTGGACTTTTCGATGTTGCGGTGAAGGTGAAGAATCATATCGCGCCGGAGGCGGCCATACTCGATTTCAAAGCTTTCCTAAGCCTAGTATTACTAGTTGCTAGCTGTGCCCCATGCGAGCGTTGCTTCACATTTTAAACTGTTTTTTCTTTCAATTTCGCACTCGTTATGCAAGCTCTCATTATTATTCAAGAAATTTTAAATTTGAGAAGATGATTGGGAAAACGATACCATTGATTGCAATGGAAGTTAGTGAAGTGCTGCTGGGAATGTGATGCTTTTGGGGTTTCTCCCAGGCGCATCAAAATCAATTTGACGGTAAATTTGACACATATGATTGATCATAGGAGAACCAATCATTTTCTAGGTTTTATCCGTCTGCTTGGAGCGAAGTAGGCATCATCGTAGTAGGCGATTAGAGCGGACAAACAAACATACAAACAGATACTAACTTTTACCAGGTCTAAACGTATGAAACCTGAGGGTTTTCAAACAAGTTCGTTGCCCTATATGGAAATCGTTCTCTCTGGTAATTCGTGGATGCCACGGTAAAAGAATTATTCGTCTTTCCCGATTAGTCATCCAATTGTAGACTACGACTTGTAGACGAAGGGCGTATTGAGACATATTTAGCTGATCCGCGAGCTGTTGTTGCCCGAACTTTTTTAAAGGCCTCCCGCGGTCATTGTTCTTTTTTTCTTTTGTATTATAGAGACTTTGAGCAGTAATCGCCTAACATTCGTCTCTTTCTAATTCTAATTTTAATTCTAATACCAGTTGCCAACCAGGGCGTTTAAAACACTGCCCGTTCCGAGAGACGTAAACTGCTGGTATGGGGTTTTGAAGTAACAAGAGCCCCGACTCTGAGAGAGTCGGCAACTATGGTTCGTTGACAAGGGCTCAAAAAGGAAAAGACTCTTTAGAAGAACCAGCAGGGAGCCCCCGCTCTGAGGGAGTTGGTGACTATGGGTCGTCGTCTAGGACGGTCATTGTTTGCGAAGTCAAAATTGCTATGTTTAATTTTTTTTTAGCCACAAAAATCACTGCGATCCTCCTCCAAGAGCATGATCACCGTAAGCTTCGACAAGCATTTTGCGATGCGATTCTGTTTACACAGTCCGGTTTCATACTTTTGGGCCCTGGCTTGGGGCCCAGAGCTGGGGCAGAAGTTGCATGCCTAGCAGGCACTTAAAGTTTTACAATCACGACGATCCAGACGAGCCAATGCAGACGGATGCAATCGTTTTGCCATCTTCTGCCATGCTGTTATCCACGCACAGTCGGTTCTCCTGGCTCCACGTCCGCCTTGGTTTTCTGTTAATTGGCCAACAGTGGGTTGTTCTCAAGAAAATTAGTTTTCTCTGTCGAGGAATACACAACTCTCCGCCGCTGGCCGCCGATGTGACATCCTGGCGCTGTGCTCTACCGCAACACAGTCGGCGCACTCCGTGTGTTCGTTGCCATGGCGATGGGCAATCAACAAATGCCGCCGAGGCCACAGTGATGCCCGCTCCTGGCTATCGATATTTTCATTGCACCACAAGCGCCCCAAAGTGGAACCCGGGAGCCAGGCGTGCGATGCCTTGCGAACCCTTGACCCCGCCGCGAGCCCTTGACATTCCGGGCTGCTGGTAGACTGCTAAGTGACGGCTCCGAACGGCCGAGTGTCGCGTGTTGTGGCCCGGTTCTTGCTGTTTTCGGGTCCCCTGTCTGGGCCGTGCGCGTAATGGCGGTTCCTTGGACCGCGTTCAGTGACCGTGCGAAGCGTTGGTTTGCTCCGCTTCTTGCCTGCGAAATGTAACGCCGGACGCCGCGACACACCCGGACGCCAGGAGATTTGTTTAAGCTTAATCGGATTTCTTTTTCGTCACTTTCAGGGCCGAGCCAAACCACGAGGCAGGCGGAACCGGAGTGCCTTCGCGACAGTCGGTGAGCCTCGGAACGCAGCAGATCGGAACGGTGGGTGGTGAAGTGGCCACCATTGCTACCGCGAACGGAGGTAGCCGGGAACGGCACCGGGGCTTGGCGGCACTCGGCGGCGAAGAGCCTTCGCAGTGGCGATCGACGGCGGCCACTGAAGACGACGCGCAGCAACCGGACCAACGCGCCCCGGAAGAGGAGTCGTCCGATCCGGACGGGGCGGTGGTGGAGGAAGGCCGACGAAGCAGCCGCCGGAACGATGGCCGCCCGAAGGCCCGCTGGCCGCACGCCATTTCGCGCTCGCTGGCGACGACCTTCTGCACCGTGGGGCTGTTCAACCTGTCCCGATTCGCCGTCTTCAGCGTCCATTTCGGGGCGAACTTTGTCGTGCAGTTCGTGCTGTTCTCGCTCCTGTTCGGCATCCCGATGATGTGGCTGCAGATGGTGCTGGGGGCGCGGATCCGCGGCGGACCGGTCACCATGTGGCGCATCAGTCCGATCTGCAAGGGCATCGGCATCGCGCTGCTAGTCGCCCAAGCGTTGGTCGCGCTCTACTCGGCCATCTCGCTCGCCTGGCTGTTGGTGTACTTCCGCGATGCATTTACCGTGCGCAACGAGAAGTACCGGTGGCAGGAACCGTTCGAGTTCTACCGCGGTGGCCTCGCGGCGGGCGGCAACCAGTCGTTCCGGTTGTCCGACACGGTGGCCGACTACTTCAATGGCGTGGTGCTGCAACGGTACCACCTGCGGATGCAAACGTCGACCGCAGGCACCGGCCGGGGCTCGGCAACTGCGCCCGGTGTGAGCGGGATCGGTGCGATCCGGTTTCAGCTGGCGTTCAACCTGGCCATCCTGTGGACGCTCGTATTTGTGGCCCTCTGCCGGGGCATCCGGTCGCTGGGGAAGGTAGCCGTCGGGCTGTTCCTGATCGCCACGGCCGGGCTCGTGGCCGTGTGCGCCAAGTTTCTCACCTTCATCAACTACGACAGCGTGCAGAGCGTGTTCCCGGCGACGGACTGGCAGGACTTTTTCCTCAACTCGCGCAGCTGGATGTGCGCGGCGCAGGAAACGTTCCTGACGTGGGGTCTGCTCGGCGTTTCGATCTACTCACTCAACTGCCGCAGCAACCGGAAGGGAGCGTGCAACGGACGGACACGGCGCGAGCTGCGCCGGGATGCGTTCCTGGTCACGTTCATCACGCTCGCCGTGCTGCTGCTGGCCGCCGTGCTGGGTAGTGCGTGCGTGCAGATTCTCAACACCCACGGGTACTACTACTTCCCCGGATCGTACGGTAGGTCGCGTAAACGCTCGGAGGCTCGGAAATCTTGGTGCTAATCTGATTTGCCTTTTTGTTTTAGAAAACCTGGGAACCAACGTCTTTTTGCTGCCCGCCAGCCAACCGTTGCCACCGCAGCACGCCACGATGCCGAACCGATGGCTGATCCGCTACTCGATGGTGGTCGGCGAAAGCTTCAAGCGACCGTACGCCGATCCGAGCCGTGAGAGTGGCTACCAGGTGCTGCGTCTTGCGACGGAGCTGCTACCGGCTGCGCTGGCCACGGCCGCGCCCGGACACATTCCCGCGATCTGGGGGCTGATCGGGTACCTCTCGCTTGCCCTGTTCGGCCTTGGGCAGCTGTGCGTCGCGTGGAAACCGATTGCCGGCGCCATCGGGGACGCACCGTCCTCCATTCTGCTGAGCTGCGTGACGGGGCTGCTGCTCGGGATGCCGCTGGCCACCGAGGGTGGCATCACGATCGTGTACTACCTCGACACCATCCTCGGCGCCGCCTGGTGGGTGCTGTTGCTCTGGATCGGACACATACTGGCCCTGTTCCTTGTCCGTGGTCGACCGTTCACAAGTGAGCCTTAACTCGGTCGGCGGCTGGTGCCGGTGCCCAATAAAACTAATTCTCCCCCCCAAATGTACTTTACCCGCAGGCGACATTCTAGTCAACGATCTGAAGCTTCTGCAATCCTTTTCGGCGTTCGTGGCGTTTGCCTGGAACTTTCTGCTCCCGATCGGGCTCATCTTTCTGTGTATCCTCCAGTACCGGTTGTCGAACAGTGCGGCGCTCTTCAACTGGGGCAACCCTGGGAATGGGTCGGCCAGCTATTGGCCGCTGTGGGCCCGCCAGACCGGTGGGTTCGTGCAGGTCAGCTTCCTGCTGCTCGTCCCGATCGCGATGGTGGTGCAGATCTATCGCTACCTGTGCCGGGGACCACCGGACATACTGGACGTGAGTAGTGGGACGTGAGCTACCGGCTCCGGAAGAATTCTATAGACTCCGCGTTTTCGGTGTTTTTTGCAGCGCGTGGACCTCTTACTGCGACCACCGGTCGAGGGCGACACGGGTAGCACCGCTCGTGGTGCAGTGAACCAAGCGAGACGTCCGGCCTTTTCCCGTCCGGTGCAACAGAGTTCGGCGTCAGGTCGGGCGCGCGACGGCGCGGAACCGAACGAGGGCGTTTCGCTGTCCCTCGATACGCGGGGATCCGCGGGTGAAGATGATGCGCCGCCAAAGTACACACCGCCACCGTCGTACACCACGGCCACCGGGGCACGGATCGCGAAGATGCTACGCAACAGCATCCGGCGCAGCGTACGCCGACTAATGGGTGAATCGAGCGGCGGCGGCGGCGGCCACCGGCAACGAGTGGCGCTGCCCCAGTCGACCGCGCAGTCCGACCATCATGCGGCACTCGGAGCAAATCCGGCCGCCGATGGCGAGCTTCCGCCCGATTACTGTTCCGTTTTGCAGCAGTTCGGGGGCCCCGAGTCCATGGAGATGGCGCGGCCACCGCGAATGTTGTTCAACTCGTCGACCCTGGGCAGTGGTCGCCGCTATCGGTCGCTCGTGGTCGGCACGGATGCTGAATCGCCGGCGGCGGCGCACTCGTTGTCGCCCCACCACCAACTGACGGCTTCCGACGTTCGGCAGATTCTGCGACCGGCCACCATCACCGGGGCAGTCGGCAACACTGTGCCCGCACCACCGTCTGCTGGGTCCGCCTCGGCAGGATTCACGCAAACCCTCTGCAACACGTTGCTGCGCCGCGGACACTCGATGGAGAATCTGGTGCTCGGGGCAGCGCCAATCGGAGATTCCAGCATCATTACGCTCGACTGTGACGCCGAGGACGACCGGGACGATGGGCAGCGGAACGGCGGCGCCAGACAGAACAGGTCCCGCAGCGGCATGGGAAACGATTCTGTGATATAATGGTGTGCCTGGTTCCTCCACTGAGCGAGCGGCAAACGGTTGACGGAACCGGAACCGGAGAGATCCACGTCAAAGGAGAATTTGCACACACGTTTGAGATTACAAGATGGTCAGGGTGTTTTTTCTATCAGTAAACCGGCAGGTAGAAGCGACCGGAGAAGAACCAGAATCGATCATCACAGGCGTTCCTAGCCGAACGATACACGGCCCGCTGGTTTGTAGATGGCATTCCGGGTGGTTAACGGTAACCAGGAACAGTAAGACACTTAGGAACGAACAGAACACGTCTAACGTTGCAATGTAGAAATAGTGGCCCCGTTCATCGAACGCGGCGAGCGGCACATATGCTATAGGTAGGTGTGGACACAATGTCCGTTCGTTATAGTCTTCAATAAATGATTTATTTATGTTTCATGAAACAGATAATTATGCAACCGCTTACGTAAAGTTTACTAGAACTAAAGTCATGCGTGCAGCTTGAATCGATTTGAATCTCGAATCGATCGATCGACCGAGTTTAACGATAACCTAACATTAAATCGCATTAAATGGAAGAACAATGCATTGCGTAACATCGGAAATAGTGTGGGACAAGTGAAACAAAAAAACAAAAATCGTTCGTACATCGCGAGTTGGCCGGGTCATCGGCCGGGTATCTTAGTTGTGCAGCTTGCTCAGGGCAAGTTTGGCGGCAGCTCGCCGCGCGTCTTCCTTGTTTTGACCACAACCGTACACCTTCATGCGCTGGTTGCGCAGGTTATAGGTGAGTTTCACGATCACCACTTCGTCCTCGACACGAGGCGCACTGAAGTGTGGGTCGGCGCCAGGATGTTCGTATAGTTGGCGCACGACCTGGATTGGCGTGTCCATCGTAAAGTTGTTGATTTCGTTTCGCAGGAGCGCGTAACAAACGCGCCAGGTGCACAGGAGATCGCAACCGCTGTCGAGGTAGATCGCCCCGATCAGTGCTTCGAACACATCGCCAAGAACCTTCGGCACATCGACGTACTCGACGAGCGGCGTGTCCGATTCTTCCGTCAGCAGCCGCACCCAGTCGCCGATCTTGTTCTGCTTTGCGTTTTGCACCTCCACGAACCGATCGATGGTATCGGTGAGCAGGGGGGACCGGGACAGAATGTACCGATGCAGCTTGCAGCGCACCAGCACGCAGGCCAGAGTGACGTTGTTCACCAGTGCGGATCGCAGATCGGTCAGCGTACCGGGTGACATCGTCGGGTTGCGCTCAAAGATGTACAGCGTAACAAGAAAATCGAGGACGGCATCGCCCAGGAACTCGAGCTGTTGGTACGAGCCGGTCAGCGTGTTTCCGCTGTACGTGGCGTGCGTGAACGCTTGCAGAAGATACGTGCGATTGCGGAAGCGATAGTCCAGCACCCTTTCGATAGTGTCCGGATCACACAGCATCTGATCGATCGTTTCACGCGCCGCTTCGTAACTGCCCACCGGGAACTTGTGGGTACGCAGCAACTGTGCTATGTCAGCGTCGCGCGGTACGATATTGAAATGCTGCAGGAAACGGAACGACCGTTCGTAGCCTACCGATTTCACACAGACCCCTAGCAGCGCCTCCATCGAGTCGGCCACCATCTTGTCCGGAATGTGCACCTGCTGCAGCACGGCCTCCAGTGTCGAGTGGGCCTGTGTTTCGTTTTTCGTAATCAACGGCAAAAAGGATTCCACCGTGGACACTTGAACCTGTCCCGTTTGAACCTCTTCCTCACTTAGGCTCAGACTGTACAGCCGGGCGGGCGTTTCCTTGGCCTCGATCATCGCCTCTCGAATGGGTTTCGGAACGACGGCCAGTGGCGGAATCCAATCGTTTCTCGGATCAAACCGGTGCACCTTCAGCATGCCCGGTAACCCGTAGTGCATCGCACAGTACAGCAGATTCCGATTACTCACCATACGACCCTTACAAGATGTCAAATAGCCCTCGTGCCAGTTGGTGTGCTTGAACAGCACAAACACCGATACGGAGTATTTGAGGAAAACGTCCCCCAGCAGCTCGAAGCGCTCGAGATTGAACACATCATGCGAGTTTTTCGTGGTCAGTGCCTGCAGGATGTCGGCCTGCTGTAGGCACACGTTGGCCGTATTTTCGAACGTCAGCTTAAGTATGTTGATTTCTCCCGGACTCCCAAACCCATCCTGGATGGCCGCCCGGACGGGAATAGCGGAAGCTTTCTCACCATCGTCGTGTAGCCGACCGTTCGTGTTGTCGTACCTGAGGTTCATAACCTCGATGTTGTCTCGTTCTGTCAGGCAAAGATTAGCTTTCTCGGCGATATCGGTAACACGTGATTGATGTTTGCCCACGAAATCGATGTAATAATCAATGTCGATCGCACCGGTATCGCACCATTGGCGATCGAGATCGAGCGGTTGCTCCTCTTCCTTCCATGGATAGATGAGCTCTTCTATCGAGGGGTTCATGTTCAGGTTCTCCAGCAACTCGTGCAACTTTTCGCCCCGCAGTTCATCCTCTTTCTTCCGCTCGTCATCATCATCGTCTTCTTCGTCGCTGGCGCTTTCATCATCAAAACTATCGCCAAACACCTGGTGTGCGTCGGCTTTCTGCACAACTAGAGCGATTTCCCGATCAACAGACAGCTCTTCGATCCGCTCGCACCGCTCCGCACCGATCTGTACGCTGCGGGCCAGGTCGCAGCGTATCGCTTCGGCCAGCAGCAGATAGTGCACCCGATGGAGCACACACGGTAGCAGCGTCGCCTTTAACCAGTAGTCGGCCGGAAACTCGTAGTTATGGCAGAGCTCTGGTAGCAGTAGCTCCTGAAACTCCCAGTGCTTGGCGCGCTTACTGCTCCCGTCCTGTTCCGCGCCTGGATGCAGGAGATTGAGGTTCGAGGAGATTCCCTTCACCTCGATCAGAAATTGGTCGCTCTGTCGGACCACAACCTGGTTGTGTTGCACTGTGAAATATTCCTCAAACGTGCGGAACTGTGGGTTCGGAAACGGGCTGGCCGGCGTCAACTCTTCGTGGACCTTCAGTACAACGTAGTGCTGCGACGGATCATTCTTGTACCAGGGATGAATTACTCGGTACAGGTAACGCTCCGGCTCGAAAACCATCCGCTGCCGGTCGCGCGTATTGATTTCCCTCGCCGGTCGCAGGGACGGAAACCGGTCCAGCAGCTCCCAATCGATCGTCGTCGAATCGGCCAACGGTACGATCAGGAATCCGTTCTCTTCGCCCTCCACGTCCATTGCCGCAAACGGCTTCCACACGCGCAGAACATTGCGGAACAGCAACAAATGGAAGCGCTTTAGCTTTCGAAGCTGGTCGGAACCGTCGGTCAGTTTGATGCGAAGCGGATCGTGCATCACATCCACAACGACCGTGCCGAGCGTTACGAACAGTTTCATCCGTGCCAACGACGGCAACGGTTTGCGGGTCATGATGCCAAAGCTATTACCGGTATTGTAGAGATCGCTGATGAGCTGCACATTTTCGATCCGCTTACTCGCTTCGAAATGAGCGCGCATGCGCAAGACGTAAACATAACACTCGTCCGACTCAGCCTGCGGCGTACAGTCTACCGTCTCGATCGGAAAGCGCACCTTGTGGCCCCGGACATTCTTAGCCGTTCCGGCCATTCTCGTATCAGATGCTGAGGAAACACAGAGCGTGGTAAAACAAACCAATTTGGAACGGAACACGGGGGAAGGACTATGTACCGGTAATACCTACCCACATTCAACGAACGCCAGTGCTGGAAGTACTGATCGTTGTATTCACTGACCTTATCCTTCATCGACACCGGCAGCAAATGCAAGTTCAGTTCGCCCGCCTCGTACAGCTTCTTGCAGGCATTGAAAGCGGCAGACCGCTTGGCGTTCTTTACGTTTTTCATTGGCTCGCTGCGCACTTTTTCACGAACGGTTGACTGTAGCGGTAGCTGAACGGCGGCGCAAATTTTTTGGCCGGGTAAATCAAACCGCTCCCAGACCACTTGCGAATCGGTGAATAAATCGTGCGGTAAACCCATACTGTACCGATTGAGTAGTTGGATGGCCGAAAGCATATCCAGCTTGGCACCGGCCGGTGTCAAAAACGGTTGAACCAAATCAGCCTCCAACAGCTCTTTCCGCACATCCTGCTCGAGTGGTGGTGGACGATTGATCGTTTTGCCGATCAAGACCTAAACCGGATGGGTTGGAAAAGTAAAAATGGGACTTTCAAAGAATGACTTTCAAATGCTGTAGTATTGTTGGGCCGTGTCTTACACCCTTCAGCGTTTTCTCGATTTCGTGGTACAGTGTCAGCCGTTGCAAAAATTTGTCCTTATTTTCTTGCATTACCATCATCACGTAGTTACTGTCTTTCATGCGCGCCCGACCTTTCGATTGCATGTACGAACTGTACGAGGTTGGCTCGTTAAACATGATCACAATATTGCACATCTGCAGATCGATACCTTCCTCGAGGACGTTGGTAGCACAGAGCACGTTTATCTGATATTTGCAGAACTTATGAAGCACCTGCAGCGGAACATAAGGGGCTAAAGGAAAGCTTTCTTACGCGCCAAATATGCAAAGCTTACCCGTCGGTCCTGTTTCGTCGACAGGATCAACTCAATCGACTCCGTCAATGCTCGGTTGGCGCCAACGATAAACTCTGAGCGAACGACGTCATTTCCTGATAGTTCGAAGTATTTCTTCAATATATGGTACAGCACTTTTGCGGAAAAGCGACGCTGCACAAACAGTATCGATTGTTTTTTCAAATCGGCAGCACTTGTGTACTGCTGCTCTAGATAGAGTATCAACTGACGGAGGTGGTCGGTTGAAAATTGCTTGATTTGGTCCCGTTCCGGTACACCTTTCATCACATTCACCAGAATATGGCGTAACTCTTCACACACTGCAACAAGAGCAAGAAAATTAGTAATATTAATCGAGCGCTTTTCACCAAACAGGGAAATCGTACATGTGATCGCGCAGCGGTATAGGTACCGTTCTTGGGTGCTCTCAGAGCAACGCTTATCTAGCTCTAGCTGCACGATCACTCCCAGGATGGCGATCGAGCCACCGAAAATACCGAGATCCTCCATCTGCAGCAGAAATTCGGTTAGCAACCGTTTGATCGTCTTCACCGGTTTTGCTGCTGTTCGCTTCAGCGTGTGGTTCGATTGAGCATTGTATTTTGGCAGATGCACTCCCTCAATCCGTTCGATGAATTTCATGACCATACTTGCGCACGTTTTTACGACAGGCACGTCTTTCGCATAGCTTTTTGCGTAGCAGCACAGGGTTTCTTTTGCGTTGGTCGAGAAGCTGCACATGGCCGTGTACTGATCGTAGCTACCGACCGTGGCAATCGTGGAGCAGAAGGTGTTCTCTAGACGCTCGAGTTCGTCGGCTACGGCGGTGCTGCTCTTCAGCTCCCGGAAGAGCAGCGTGCCGGAAAGCCCAATAATGCGTGGCTGAGAATTCTTCGGTATCGAAACCACTTCCTTCATGATCGCGTGCATCGGATGCTGTCCGGTAGCTCTGTGGCATTCGTCAAACACGATCAAATTGATGTTCGCAGGGCTGAGGTAGCCGTGGCGCAGAACATCCAGCAAGATTTGGGCTGTGCACACAAAAACCTGCAAAAAAAAAGCAACACGGAAGAGGTACAACCTTTGCCCAAACGCAATCGGCTGCTCATGCTCCTACCTGTACTTCGGCGAACTCGTGCAACCACCGGTCACTCTTCCAAGCATCTACATTCACCTCGCTGGTGTACAATCGCACCTGGAACGGGAGTAAACGGCTGAAGAACTGGACCTGCTGCTTTGCCAGCGTCACCGTGTTGGCCAGAAAGAACGTCCGTTTGCCACCACTCGCGATGGAGTTTTTCAGCTGGTAACAGAGATCTCGCATCACCATCAGCGCAATATACGTTTTGCCTGCTCCGGTCGGTAAATAGACGATTGTGTTTTTCTCCAAACACACATCCTTCATTTGCTCCTGGTAATCGCGCGGCACGAAATCCTCCAGCGTGCCGCTGGTTTCTTGCTGCGCGTTCGCGGCCATCCTCAAACTATCTGAACTAGTTCTCTAAATCGCGATTGCGTCAGACGTTTCTGGTAAATGAGTCACCGGCCAGAGACGAGTTTAAGTTGGTGCCTGTTTAGCGATTTCGCTGCCTACGTGATGTCGATGCAATTTCGTCCAGCACTTCTGTGAACAAACGAAGAATGGCGAAATGAGTAAATGCAACACAGTTGAATGGGCAAATGTTTACATTTTGAAACAAATTAACGTGGGCAGAAACATGAAACCACAAACACAATCATGTACCGGCACTTTGACGACTGAAAAGCTATTCGTGTATTCGTGAAAAGCGCTGAAATATGTTGAGATGCTGTTGATCTCCTTTTGTTTACCGGTTATTTTCCCGTTTCGGGATTCACAGCGAATATTGTTTCAATTTGACCAACAGAAAAATATCTTTTAACATTAAATCTCTCTTTTTTCAACAAATGTCAAATACTCCCCTCATCGTCTCCGCCCTTTTATCCTCTTTTTTCTTTCTTTATCTTGTTGATTGCTCTTTTGAAATTTTTCGAACTTCGAATTCGAACAACGATTGAACCGATTTGGAACCGATTAGTGTGGAAAATCGTGCAAACGTTATTTCTTATTAGTCTATTTGTTAGCATAAGGATTACCAATTTGTTATGATTCTCATAGCTTAATTTTAGTTTTAGTTCTTTTACTTGAGTTCGATTTGTGTTGTTTGTGTGAGATGTGCTTAAGGGAATGGGATGATTTTTTTTCGAAGACACTCCTTCGACAACTCTCCATCCGCGGTATGGAGATTCCGGGGTTGCATACCCGGTACTCGTCACTGCAGAGAGCTCTTCTTATAAGATTATATTATTATATTATTAGTATATACTAATTATAATCATCCAAACAAAAAAGAACGCAGCAGTTTGGCATTAATCTGTAATGCCAAAAACATTACGCTACGCCTCATGTGGCTCCCCAGTAAAGTGAGCTGTATTTGTCAAAATTTGATAGGTGAGAACTGAAGTGAGCTGTATCTGTCCGGCCACATGAACCGCAAATAAACGATCTGGCATTTCAGCCAAACTGTTTGCGCTCAGTTCTTCTTTGCTGGTACAGCAACAAAATCTAAAGCAACGGAAAAAATATTCAGCAATCAATTTATTTCTCTTCGATTTCTGTTTTCTCCGACCAAAACACGAATGTAAACACGTTTGACATTTCGTTTTTATGTTTTTACACGAAGCGCAAACAATCTGACGTTCTTACGCTCCGAATGACGGTTCGTGTGGCCGCCAGGAAAGCAGGTGAACGCAAAGGGGAAATGGTTCTTCTCGGTTTGTCCATCGGTTATGTTGGCCGCGTCTTCTGCCGCCGGTGATTCGCGCGGCGCAACCCTTCGCGCAAACGAGCTCTTCGCTGGGTTTGTGTTTGTGTCTGTGCGTTCGCTTTGGTTCTGCTGCACAGAACGAAGAAACAAAAATGGTGGAACACAAAGTGTCTCGCGGATTTGTGAACGTCGCGTGAAACGTTCTCTGTGTCTTGCGCTAGTTCCCGGCTTCGAAAGTGTAGTGTTCGTTGTGCGAAAGGAACTGATTCAGCCTTTTGGCATTCTGCAAGGCATTCGGAAGTCATTCAACCTCGCGTGTGAGCGAGATGGCGAGCGATTGTGAAACATGTTTTTTATGCTGCCTCCGTCATTGAGCTGCGTTTCTTCAGAAAAAATGCATTTGGCTGTGAACGAAAGTGGTTTTTTTGAGATGGTATTTTGTCCCGTTAGTTGACTGAGAGTTTGGTGCGTGAAATCAGTGCGCCAAAGTGACCGACATATTTGCAAACCGCGCGACAAATTTGCTGCACCCCACCGCCGTCGTCTCGGCCCCTGAGTCGGCCGCAAAATAGCTAACTGTAACTGTTAGGGCCGGTTTTGTCGTGGAACGCGCCAGACATTCTCTCTTTCTTACCCCGTTCGGTTGTGTTTATGTTTGCGAGTGTGTGAGTGCGCGTGTACTAACAACAGCATCTCCCCCCAGAAGCACCAACTCCGTCTTCGTCCGGTGCTTCTTCAGAATGTTTGCGGCCGCCATCGCGTGGTTTCTGGATGCTCCTGTGCCGAAAATTACGATTCGCGCCGGTTCGATTTGAGATTCGATTTGGTTTGGGGCTTTCTTGTCGGAGAGAAGAAGCGAGTGGACGTGGTCAGTGGCTGTTGGAGGACTGAAGAAGCCCGAGTCATCCGCCCGATGACGTCTCGATGGGCACGATGATGGAAACGGAATCGGTGAAGTCGGAACCAGGAAGCAAAAGCAGGCGGTCGCGCGGTGCCCAACAGCATCAGCAGCAGCAGCAGCAGCAGGGCAACAATCATAGCGCGGGGACGCTGGGATCGCACCGGACGCGCCACTCGCATCGGAGCAACAATCACTCGCGCAGCAAGCGCCCGGACATGGCCCCGTTCCAGACGAGCGTGAACCTCGGCGAGGACGGGCGGGACGGGCAGGAGATCATCGAGGTGTCGATCCTGCCGCAGGACGAAACATGGGGCGACAACACGACCGCCATCACGGGCAACACTTCCGAGCAGAGCATCTCGATGGAGGACGTCAGCTACTTCCAGATGACGGATGACCGCGGGGTTGGCTTTGCCTGCCAGCGGTACCTGGAGCGGGGGGCGGCCGTTCTCCTCTGTTCCGTGGCCTTCGTGGGCCCGCTCGTGATGGTGATCCTTCCGAAGGCCGGCATCTTCCCGTCCGCCTTCGAAAGCCTCGATCTCACCCAGAACGAGCGGCTCCAGCTGCTGGCGTGCAACGCAGAGTGCAAGGGGATGCTGGTCTCGCTGGCCGCACGGTTGCTCCTGCTGGCCATCGGACTGTGGGCCCTGTTCCTTCGCCGTCCGCTGGCGATCATGCCGCGGATCTTTCTGTTCCGCTCGTGCTCCCTGCTGCTCGTGCTGATCGCGTCCTTCGCCTACTGGTTGTTCTACATCGTCCAGGTGACGGAGGGGGCCCGGGCCATCGTGTCCGGGTCGTCGGTTGTCGACTACCGCACACTGGTGGCGTACGCAACGAGCTACTGCGACACGTTGCTCTTCATCCACTACGTGGCGGTTGTGCTGCTGGAAATACGGCACCTGCAGCCGCTGTACCACGTGAAGGTGATCCGCAGCCCGGATGGCGAGTCCCACAGCTACAGCATCGGGCAGCTAAGTATCCAACGAACGGCCGTCTGGGTGCTGCAGCGGTACTACACCGAGTTTAGCATCTACAATCCGTACCTGGAGCGGTTACCGGTGTCCAAGGCGCAGCGTAAGGCGGCCGCCGTCTCGTCCTTCAAGTACTACGACGTGGACGGAGCGACACCGGCCCAACAGCAGACACAGTCCCGAGCCGTGCTGGCGGCTCACGCCCGCCGCAGGGACTCGTCGCACAACGAGCGCTTCTACGAGGAACACGAGTATGAGCGGCGGGTGAAGAAGCGGCGGGCACGCCTCGTGACCGCCGCCGAGGAAGCGTTTACGCACATCAAGCGTATGCAGCAGCAGGAGGCGGGAACCAGTGGCGGTAGCGGATCGCAGCAGGGCACCAATGGCCCACCGGCCATTCCGCTCGATCCGCAGGAAGCGGCCCAAGCGATCTTCCCGTCCATGGCGCGCGCCCTCCAGAAGTATCTGCGAGTGACGCGACAGCAGCCCCGCCATACGGTCGAGTCGATCCTGAAGCACCTGGCGCACTGCCTCAAGCACGACATGTCACCGCGGGCCTTCCTCGAACCGTACCTGGTGGAGGCACCGGTGCTGCAGAACGACAAGGAGCGCCGCCAGAACCACAACTGGGCGCTGATCTGCGACGAGCTGCTGTCGCGGCCGATCTCCGACGGTTGCACCTTCCAGCTGATCCAGAACGACGTGTCGCTCACGGTATCGATCAACCGAATTCCGCACTTTACCGTGAGCGAGGAGGTGGTCGATCCGAAGTCGAACAAGTTCGTGCTGAAGCTCAACTCGGAGACGAGCGTGTGACCGCGGCCACTGGGGACGGAAACGACGACCAGCGGCGGCGGCAGTAACGAGCGGCGCCGAAGGGGTGAAATTTTGCACCAACTGAACCACCTTCTCGTGACTGGCCGACGTCGGAATCGCAAAATTCAGGATCGGTTAGTGTAGAGGAAGGAGAGGAACTAGGTTAAGGAAGGAGTTTTACGATAGTCTGGAAGTTGCGGGAGCAGATTAGACGGGGGTAGCTAGAGGACCGAAGTAACCGTAGTATGTGTGTGGCGCAGTCGGTGGGGCTTGCGGGGGGCACCCAACGGAAACCACCAAGCAGATCGGGGTTGTTTGGTTTAGCACGAAACCGCCCGTGCCGGGAGACGGTTCTTTAATTGATGGCAAATCGATGGCCATCATCATCAAACTAAACACCGATTACACACCACCCGGCCGGGTTTTCATTCGCCAAAGACGGAAATAGACCCACAATGCGGGACATCGAAGCGGCGGGGGTCGGTTCCCTCAGCTTCCGCTGTAAACAACTCACACATATCGTGGAACTTTAGGTTTAATCGTACGCGTTTTGTCGTTTTTTTTCGGGATAGGCAAACGCGACCGGGTCGAAGCGGCATACTCGGACGGACACATACAAATACGGACTAATGATCAATGCCCGCGATCCCATGATCTGCGTCGAATGCCACCCAGGAAGTTGGGTTAATTATAACCATGGCGACAGCGGCGGCGACGGCGCAGACGGTAGTGCCGGTGCCGTCGTTAATGAAGACGATGCTGGGCTGTCCAGCATTTATGTGTTTGGCAAGATTCAATCTACAAACGCATCTCCAAACCGAAGATTCCAAACCCGAAAGGTTCGATCGAAACGGTGCTAGTTTGTTGGAAAACTTTTGATTCCTGTGTTGGCACAATCGTCTCAGGAGATTGGTTCGCAACGGGACACTCATCGTAGTATGCCATCCTTTAATCGCCTCGGCCTTTTGGTTCAGAGCGTAGATACAGAGATACCGAACCAATCCTAGTAACCTTAGCAAGGTGACAGTTTCTTAAGAAAAACACTTCCCGCACTGCCACAGGTATTAGAAGCCGATAGAATTGTCTGCCATTTTTCCTACGGCTTGATTGAAACTTTTCTCATCGGGAGAGAGATCGGAAACTAGGTCCCGCCTGGATGGTAGCATATGATTTTCCCACCGTGCTCCCTGACGGGAAAACCATTAAATTCTCCATCGCGCCACTAGCGCTGCTTCCCGGAATCGACGTAGAGTTGATCGATGAAATGATGGCCGAAGCGAATCGGATTTGTTTGCCACTCTGTCACGAAACAGAGCCGTTGTCGGTGGTGGCGGAGTTGCGCTGTAGGGAACGAATTCGCTGGGGCGGGTTGAATCGAATTTGGCTCCGGTACCGTCTTTCGCGCTCGTCTTTCATCAAATCACGGTGCGAAGGAATTGTGCTAGGCAGTGAGTTCTTGTTCCGCGCGTGTTAGGTACATTATCGTCCATAAATCCGGACGCTACCTTACATTAGAGGACACAAAGCTACGTTCATTGGCGATGCAAATCTTGTCCCAATGTCCGATGCCAAGAAGTGGCTTAGCACAATCGTTTGGCGACAGTTTGGTTGCCACGTTTCGCGGGAGCCAGGTTTTGCCAGAGCAAGGGGTTTCGTGCCGAAAATTGCGCTTGCGGTCTCTCGTGATATCCTATTTGGGATGGGACGCCACCACTATCATCATAATCATCAGCACCGGTGGAAGATCAAAGCGAAAAGCTCCGCACGGAAACCACTGACCAGCTTTGGTTTGTGCCTTTTCTCTCTCTCTCTCTCTCCATGTTCTCATCCAACCCCCATTACGTGGACACATTATTGTGGGCATAAATTGTCCGTTGCCACTCGAGGTCGATCCCGGACGAATTTGCCTATTTGCCTCGGTTCCGTTTCGACTCCGTGCCGCGTCGACGCTACCGACCAGCGGACCGCCGCCATTAATGGATTTGCATATCATTTACTAATCAAATCATAATCCCGGAGAACTAATCAGAGTGCCTACCACACGCGCGGCGAGACACTACTACCGCTTCTGTATGGCGACAGTGGCGGCGGTGGCGGCGGTGGCAATTTGTGGCCGCATCTGGGAACCGAGCACTTCTCGTTCTGTCCCGATCCCTCTTCCCGCCTTGTCTTCCACGCCACGGGTCGTGCAACATGGGAATCCCTGTGTGCGGGGGGCATAACAACGACGAGGACGAGGAAAAAAGTGAAAATGGTAATTTGATTTTCTCATCCGACCCCGGACCCCGGACCCCGACACGGTTTCTACCCGCGAAGATCGCAACCTTTACGCGGTCCGTGTCCCGGGCACGATCGGTGTGTCGATCGATTTGGAAAGCGCCGCAAATGTGATCATCTTTGGGTCAGCGAGCGTCTGGCCCCGTAGGGGTAGGGGTTGTAATTTAGCTCCGATTGCCCTTTTGCCTTTGAACCCGCGGACGGGGATCGGGTGAGATCGGGCGGAAAGCGTCATCGGGAGACTGCGGTTTTCGTGGTTTCCCGAAGAGAGACCGACGTTGCGGTGCACTTTTTACGTCGCTGAATGAGACACTTTTAGGGATTCAGCAGCTCATCCCTGGAATGGTACCACGATCTGCGAACTCTGGGAAAACAGGAAGTTCCAATTTGTTGCTCCCAGTCACGCTCCTGCGCCTGCCGGAATCGCGCAAGAATTTCTTCGCCGGCGGTCACCCCGGGAACGTTTGATCCCCGGTTCCAATCACCCGACCCGATTGCGCCCGTCGTGTGGTATCGATAGAAAAGGACCGCGGACCAGAAACCTTTTTTGGGTTCTTCCGACGACGACCATTCTTGCTATCGCTCCCGCTGGAAACACGATAGGTTTGTGGATGAATTTTGGCTGCCGTTGCTCGTTACCTGACCTCGGGACGCATCTAAGGGGTCTGGATCGGAACAGGTCTTCGTCGGTGTACATTCGCCCATAAATCTCGACCGCCGCCGCG
This sequence comes from Anopheles bellator, assembly GCF_943735745.2. Classification (NCBI taxonomy): domain Eukaryota; kingdom Metazoa; phylum Arthropoda; class Insecta; order Diptera; family Culicidae; genus Anopheles; species Anopheles bellator. The sequence goes on along the minus strand of NC_071285.1, from coordinate 15,323,311 downwards.
TGTTGCCTCTTTTCTCAACCAATCATTGGCCTTTTGTGTTACCAGACCCTCGCACGGACCCGCGCCCGACTTTATGGACCACTTTTACGACCAATTCCGGCGATAACGAACCAAACTCCGGTGGCGGTGGGTCGCATCGGATGCTGTCCGGGAAATCGATGGGTCATCCCAAGCACACACCACACCCAGGGAGGGTCAGCGATTTCCTTCGAGGTGACGCGGTCCGAACCAGGTTTTTTTGGTTACTTCCCCGAAATTGCGTGATTTCAATTTGCAATTAAAAAAAGCAGAACCACGGCAGACAACGTTGGTAGATAATTGGTAACATCACGGAATGTGTGTTGTAATGCGGAAAAGAAACGGCCAACACTCGCCCGGCCGGAATCGCCAGGCGCGCCAGGTGTTTGAGTGTAGGGGTGCGATGGCCAGGCGGCCCAGGGAAGACGCCGGCCATATATCTCGATCCAATCTCAATCGAAGGTCAATTAGACCTTTTTGTTCCCCGGTTCCGACCAACCAACCGATCGTTCGTACGGGCTGTGCGTAGCGACCCTTTTCCCATCGGTGGTTCCGGTTCGACGATCGCGACGCTCTGTGTGTGCTTTCCACCGCGCCTGGGACACCATTTTTCCACCGACCCGGCGCGCGGGGGTTGTCGGTGAATCATGGGCCTTTTCCCGAGCCTTCATGTTTCGGTTTGATTGTTTCGTGTTAGACCACGGAAGCGGGGCGGCGGCACCCCACCCTGTCGACGTCACGCGGTTTGCGCCCGCCTTTCACACTCGCTCCGGCACCGGGCATCATCGGTATCTCCTGTGAAGCGACCCTCACTGCGATCGAGAGGCGGCCACATCTTCGGGGTTGACCCTAATTTTCGGATGTGAGAAAAGTGCCCAAAAACGCGCGGCGGCGAAATGGCCGCGCCGGTGGCCGGTGACTCTCTGCGGCCCGGGGGCTTTGGTTTGGGTTTGGTGGTCATTAGTTTTTGTTGGACACCCCAAGCTCCAAAGAGAAGCGCGGGGACCCGCGCCTCGTTCTGTCAATTTTGTCTTCCCGAAGACGAAGACAACGCCGAGCGGGCCCGGGAAGTGTTGCGTTACGCGAAGGAGAAGGTAATCACATAAGTGGACACTTCCGTCACGATCCGCGCGACGACGACGACGACGACGGATTGATGCCTTTTTAACCGGACTGGAGCGCAGGGAGAGGGTCCAGCAAGATGACGACGCACCGCCGCACCCCAGGGACTGGATCGCGGGATGTGTTATTAAAGGGGGTTGTGGCGCGGCAGGGTCTCTGCTGAAGAACAGTTTTTTCACCAACGTTTTTTTTCGGGAGAACGTTTAGCATTTTTTGTGTAAATTGCTCAATAGTGTTTGTTTTTTTACGTGTGCTGTGCGGTGTCGGATTGGAGAGGCCATCCCAGCATGGCCACCACGCGCCCACAGATCTTCAACCTTGCGGATAAAAGTGATGAGAGCAAATTGAGCGGGAACGGGCCGGTATGGGTGTCTTTTTTTTTTATTCCGTTTCGTTCTTCCAGTGTGAAGATTCACGATCGGTCCGGAAAGGAGGACAACGAAATTTCATTAGGCTTCAAGATTGGATTAGATCATTCGGCTTTCGGCACCATGGCGAGCAAGGGATCGAGTTTCGGATGCGATCATTCTGGACAGTTAAATCGATGTGACATGGCGTAGTTTTTCCAAAAATGCAAACAAGCGAAATGATGTAAAAAAATAATCGAATCGCGACCTACATATCGGCCGTTATCGTTCATTCCGCACACATTTGGAGCGTAACCGACCAACAACCTGCACACTGGATCCATTTATTTATGAGCGTGAGTTTATGGCCGGCCGGCTGCCGGTCTCAGAACTGTGCTGAATTAATTACCAAACTATCAAAATCTCGCGTCGCGGAACAAAACGGACAAAAAGCAACAACAAACTACCGCGAGATGGGTGGCGCTTCTTGTTGCTGCACCCCAGAGTTTGACCTAATGAAACAGAGACGACCGAAAAAAATCCGGGAGAAAGCATAAGGCGTAAATATTAATGTCCAAAACGGATGATATCACACCAGGACCCCGAGACAGACTGATGGTAGCACAATTTTAACTCAAAGCAAGTCTATAATATGCAGCTAATTAACGAAAACGGCGGCAAGTAACGATGAGAGCGGCCAGGCTTTGTAGCATGGGAAAGGGTTCAAATAGCAACTACACACCAATTAACGGCCGTGCTAAGCTGAATCAATTCATTAGAGTATATTTTGCTGATAACAACCTATATACACACAGATGTGAGCGAAGAGTAAAAAGTCTGACAATACAATATGTATCACACTGCTCCCATCAGCCCGAAACTGGCCGTGTGGGCAACTCCTTCGAGGAGACCGAAGACAACATATGAATACTCTGAGAGACGGCACAAAAGTAAGAAATTATCTAAAAGAGTTGAGTGCATTTTTTAATGTATAAGAAAAGTGTAGCTTTTAGGAGGAGACAATGCCAATGAGAAAGTGTTGGCGAAAGGAAGGAAAAAATTAGTAATTTAACGTACGAGAGGGCAGTACCTACGCACACATGGCGCACAGATGGTGCCGTGGCTTTTGCCACCTCACCGATGTGTGGAAAAAAAAATCCGCTTACCGAAAGCCGAAAGCGTGGCGAGCACGTGTGATAATCCCATTTGTGAGTGGCTTCTCCGGAAGCGGGCCACCGGCGAAACAATAATCTCCAGTGTGACACTTTTGGACACTTGTTCTGCTCCGTTGTAATCTCGTAATCCGCAGTGTCAATCGTACTTGCAACTATTTAGGCTTATTTCAATTTAAGTGGATATAATGAAAATATTCGATCAAGCAATAGGGTAAGCCTTTTTAGAATGTTCTTAGACTAATAGTAGCCCCCCAGTGTTGAGGTGAAGTGGAAATGCAAAACATAATTTATTGTAGGAAAGGAGCGTATATTGCGTTTTTTGGCATCGGTCGAGATAGGTTAAGTTTGACATCACATCACAGAACGAACGAATCCAGTTCGGTAGCATTACACACGCGCGCAATTCTCTTATCTCCCAGTGCTCTATATATTCATACAATATTTCTATTGATATTACTAAGCTACCGAACTGCTGATAGTAATAATGCCCAAATCCCACAATGGTTTCGTGGGTGAGCAGATATCAGATGTGGAAAGAGAATGGCGTTGTTTGAGCCCAAAAGCAATGAAACTTAAATAAACTTGCTACTTGAAAAAAGCCTTTTTTTGAGTGTAACAAAGTGACGTGTTTTATGCCGGAAAGGGAAATATTCTATCAAAATAATAAATAAGTTGAATTAAACACCTTCGTTTTCAACGGTTCAACGTATTTTTTAAAAGTTCATTATAGAAACGATTATAGAAACTTTCCCACGATTATGGCAAGTGAAACATTTCACGGGCCTCGAAATATTTCGCTGACCAACCGGTTGAAATATTCCATTCCTGATTTGTTTACAGCGGCACTGTTCGAACCGATTGGAGCAAGTCGAAACGTCAAACACAACGTCATCGTGGTTCGTAAACAAACAACTCGCCGGGTCACAAAATGAGCGGTAAGTTTCTCCGGTTTGCGAAGTTTGGAGACTAATTGAACTGTATTTTTAGGTTTCACCTCTTCGTTTGTTGCAAGTTTCGTGCGGCCAGAAGTACGCCCCGAGTCCTACGCTTCCACGAAGGCGTACGAAAGTTTGCATCTAGTGAGGCACCCCAAACCGAAAGTAGCCAAGCCTCAGACCAAACAGAAAAGGAGACTATCCCGGAGAGATATCAAAGAACTGGGGCTTTATGCGATACCACACGACTCAGTCCGATATGAAGATGCAGTTCCTCTGCACAGGTTGTGGTGTGGATACATTTCCAGATTCCTGCAACACCGCACGCCGGAAGTAACGGAGTCCCAGTACAACCCGCTGGTGTAAGTACTTTCGCGGTCAAGGTAATCTTCTCATAATGGCAGTACCCTTCACGGTCCTTCCACAGCGCCAGTCTTTTAAAGGCGGATTATCACGGAGCCAAAATCACGGTCGTTCGGTCGAAGCAATCCAGCGTAGTCGGTATGAAAGGGATCGTCGTCCTGGATACGAAGGGAACGTTCAAAGTTGTCTCCAAGGACAACAGAGTGCGAAGTAGGCATTGCGCTGTCCGAGAGTGTTTTGCGGCTGCTGACGGATTCTGTTTTCTTTTCAGCAATTCCCAAAAACGATTCCGTCTTTGAAATACATTCCAAGGACAAGACCGTCACGGTGTTCGGCAAATATTTGAACGCACGCCCGGCGGAGCGGTCTGTGCGGAAAATAAAAGTGTTCTCCATCCCCGATTTGTAGCATGTATAATAATTGTTCCAGAAGTAATAAAACAATTGTGGGCATAATGTCTAACCGAAGGTAATTGTTTGTCTTACTCAAAAAATGTTTCCTTATATTGTTTTGAATAGACACCGACATGCTTATGGTTTTTATGGTCTCCCAGGTAAGGCCCACGGTGCTGTGTTAAGGCTGCAGCGCAGGATTGCGGTTTTTCATCGCTATCGGATCCGCGACCATCGCGCGCTCATGTACGTATCAATTTTCTGTGCACAGCAAATATTACGCAAACATTCTTCATTTGAAACTGATGCATCTGAACGGAACACGAGAAAGCATGAGTTGCAAATAATTTGATTGGTATATTTTTCGCATGAAATGACTCGAGTCAATCATCAAGGATTTCTCGATTCTTCTAACTACTGTACGCGTTGCCTCTTCATTAGCCGACAAAAGTTCCCATACCGATCTGCATCGGTCCACGGATGAGCTGCTAAAAGTGTGGAACCGCTTCTTTGAAGTCGTCCGTGTGGATGGCCGATTCTTTTTTCCCATCTTCCCAACCTATCCTCTGTCCGGCAAGCCGATCTGCTCGTCCTTGCGGAATTAAGGATAGCGTTCTACCCTTACCTGGTCGGTCGGTCCTTCTAATGGTCATCATTCGACTTAAAATCCACCCTCACCGGCATCCGTAACATCGTTCCGGTGATTCAATTGCGAAGCCATTTTCCCGAATCCTAAACCGGAGCCGGATCGAACGGACTCGTCGGCATCGGCTGTCTCCGTAGCCGTGGCCACCACTTTCCAGGCAACGGCAATCATTCGCTCTCCGTCTCTTTCTGGCCACTCTCCGGCTTCGGCTATCCGGCGAGCCGCGCCGGAGAAGTGAGCGGGCAAATTGAGTTATGCTGGGGCATTAAAATTTTATCCTTCATCTTCCGTTTGAAAATTGAAAAGAGGATTTGCCACTTTGAAGTAGAAGCGATAGTGTTCTTCGTGTCACTTAGGAACGTGGCCACGGGGAACGGCCACGGCAGGCCGGTGTGCAATGAGCCTAGCTAGTGCCTATTGGTAGTGCCCATCCGCTCGGCGGACTGTGGTCACGCAGGAAGTCATCAGCGCCGGTGTAATGGGACGCGGCTGGCGACGATTAAAAGCAGTCCAGCCGCAGTCGGATGTGCGTCTGACACATCGTTGATGATGTGCCCGGTAGCCCGGAGGCCCCGTGCGGACGGACGCTGTCCTGATGAAGCGCTCGACTCAACTCCATCATCCGGGTGGGGCAAAGTTTTTCTCCCGTTCCCGCTCCTCGCGGCAAGCGCTATCGGCGCTCACCTACGACAAACATCAATTTATCGACGGACGCGCGCGCGAGATGTGCGACTTGGTGCGGTTCGTCCTTCGCCCGTGCAAAGAGCTCCCGTTCCCAACCGACAGCGGACCGATCGGGCGTTATTATTATTTTGGATCATCCCTTTGAAGCGATCCGGTGCCACTTCAAAGGGATAGCGCCCGCTGCTGCCGAGGGCAGAGTGGCTGTAGAGGCGGGAGTGTTTTAAGCACGTGGACGCGCCACCGATGGCGTAGATGAAGATAAAGCCGTTGGCACTATCCGGCGTCGGCTGACTCTCGTGGGTATGTTTTTTTACCTTGCTCGTTCAGTACACGATGCGATGGCGAAAGGGGCGACTTGCACGAACATGGCAGCCACATGGCGAGGCTTAACCGGGCACGCCATTTTGTTCTTTCACACGGCCCGTCCGAAACCGCCGGTGACAAATTGAACACCGGAACTACCGGGCACACTGCTTAACGAGGCGCACGGAAATGAATCCGTCAGGGGTTCGCTTTTCTTCCGACGCGCGCCATGAAAGTATCCCATTTCCGGTCCGGCAGTAACTCGAGCAACCCGGGCCCCGGCGGTGTGGTTGAGTGGATTCGAAATCATGCAAATTGGAATCCTTATTAATTTTCAATTTCCCCCGATCACTCGGCGAGGAGCAATAATGGAAGCGTGGAATCGGGTCCTATGGCCCCGAGGATCCAGACATCTTTTTAAAGCCCCGTAATGGGATCAGGCTTTATAAATTGGCGCCCCGCAGAATCAAAAGGAAAGTTTAATTGAGTTGCCAGTAACTGAATGGTCACTGAATTATTCACTGAGAGGCCGCTCAACTCGCCAGTGTACAGGCACAAGGGATGCCTTATCTTTATTTGAAGTGATTTACCATACAAAAACTCTCGTTTTCATTTTCGCGATAGCGAACTTTAGATGTTGAAGGTTAGTTGGCTATTTAGTGGCTTATAATTGTTGTGGTTTGCCGTGGAGGATTAAATAGTTTCCCCTTTTGTTTGGCCCAACGTTTCTCTCTTCATACGCCGTCGGTGGTTAATGGGATGATTTTCCCATTAACATAAGTTTCGTACCAAAGTACCAAAAAAAGGGTTCACTTCGTCGACTAATTTCCTGTGGTCCGAAGGATAGTCTAATACACGACAGTTCACAGGTTCGTCTCTCAGAAAGTTTTTCGATGCTTCAGAGTTGACCAGTCCAGCAGGACGAATCCTGTATTTTCCGCTGGCCCTCCGACGAGTTTGAAGGCATATTGCCGCAATGCGATGACAGCGTGGAGTGTTTGTGGTGCTCATTAGAGGGACATTTTGTCGTCCCGCAAAAAAATGGTTTGCGATTTTCATTCCTAGAGAACATAATGTTCGATGTTTTAATGCAAAAAAAGTCCGTAAACGGGGTCCTGCTGCTGCCGGTTCTAAATGAAGTTACCCGTGGCGGAACACGGTCACCTTCGTCGTAGCAGTGGCAAACCATTTTCCAGGATGATGTCCTTTTCGTTCGCCAAAACGCGATTTTGCAAAGTAATAACGTAGAATAACCTGGTCGGCCAGTACATTGAGTGCCACTCCGGCAGTCGGCCGCCTCGTTCAATTTCTGGAGCGCGTTTCCCGATGGAGCGCATCCCTGGTGGTGTCCGTGTCCCCAACAAGGACGCCCCAAAAACTCCCGACAGTGGCGGCGTTGAGAAACCGGATCGGATGTGTAAAGCTTGTGGTGGTGTTGGTAGTGTAGTTCGCGCTTGTGGTGGTGTCGCCCTGGCAACAGCACCGATAGGACGATAGGGGTGTTAGGCGTTGCCACTCGACGTGTCGGGCGCTTGTCTGGCACCGAGGCACCGGCTGCCATGTTTGCTGTCTGGGTTGGTGCAATATTTGAGCAGATGAAGCCGTGCCAGCAGCAAACAGGCGACACGTTTTCGGGGGAAAAGCACCACAAAGTTGGAACCTTCGGTGTGCCGCACACGACCAAGTAGCGAACATTTTGTGTAGTTACTTTCAAATTTAATTGCAAATGCTTGGAAAAGTCCTTAATATCAAGGTTGTCTAGGAATCGTTCTCAGGAGGTGTTGATGATGCGACACTTTCATCGAAGCAAACCGGAGAATGGCGTCCTCTTGTCGTGTGTGATATTTCTTTTCCAGGAAATTGTGAGTATCGATTTTTGTTCGCTCAAAACCCTTTTCCTTCTTTTATATTGAAGTCGAATGCGTCGATTTCTGTATAATAGAGCAAGGATGTGCCCGATTTCTTTCTCTTCCGCTAGGTCCTTTTTGCAAAGGGGAGACAGGGGGAATTTAAGGTACACTCCGTTGAATCCACAAAAAAGTGTCGAGAGGCGCAAGGACAGCAAACAGCACTCACACAGCGACGCCTGGTGGCCTGGGACTGGGACGTTTGGAAAATGGAACCGGTGGTCGGAACGGTTTTCGAGGGGGGTTTGAAGGGCAAACAGGTTCTGCATTCGGCATAGGTCCTGTGAAAGTTTACGGTGGCCACACGGACACTTTCAAGAGTTGGTTGGTGGTGTTGACAAAATATTACCCATCATTTATCCTTTTAAAAGGGTGCACAACGGGAAAATGTTCCATTCGTTCTTTTAAAAATATTCCTTCCACAATTCCTTTAAATTATATGCTCTTATTGAGCGCTCTTTCTCTCCCTATGACGATAGAATGGTTCAGCCACCGTCCACCACACATGTGACGTCTACTTTGTAATGGCCTTAGCCTTCGAAGATCCTGACAGACGTGTTGTCCTTTTTTGTCCGTTTGTTTTTCTTCTTCATTCGCATTTCCCCTACGAGCACACGGCTTCTAATCCTCCACGGTCTAATCGGGCCGTAACACATACAACGGCCGCACACACTCCGTTGGTTGTTTCCGGATGCCTGAAGCCGGAAGATGCGAGGTACAGACGGGGGCGCGTGTAGTGTCACCCCTCGAGGCAACGCCATTATGTTTATGCTGTATCCCGAGCCTTGTCTCGACTCTAAGGTTCTGCCGCTGCGAGTGACCTGCGCTGCGGTTCGTTTGCCTCCCCTTTCGTATCACACCGTACCCGGAGAGTGTCCTTTTCGAGACTTCTTTCCTCTGCGTGCAGGAGATGTATATAAGCGTACCTTCCACGTTGCTGTGTGTGTTCGTGGAGCGAACGCTGGTGACGATGTTTGGCCCTGGAGAGTATGTCATCGGCCGTGTTATTATCGTCCTACAATTGGGGCTGATTACTGGAGTCGAAATTATTGCTGGAGTGGTGCCACGGCCGTCGATGCCACACGTACAGCAACGGAGCCTAGAAGATGTGGCCCGTAATCAGCCAGGGGGCAGGGGCTTATGTACATCTTATCGTATGTACACACGTGTCTCATCTCTGTAGGTCTTGAGTGGCATCCTTCCCCTACACCGCGCGACAGCGGCATCCAAACGCCACGCCGAGTGTCCTCGTGTGTCGTTATCGGGTGCTACATTATTCAGTGGACAGTTCTCGATGGGTGGTTGACAGCGGACGGGCCCGGGGCAAGATCTGACGAACCCATTCCGAACAGGGATCATCCTTGATACACACAGATATCATTGGGGAACCAACAGAGTTATTGGAAAACATCTTGCTTGCGTCACGACGCCATCGTCCTACACAGCGCAGAGCCTTGTGAGGTGTTCTGGGGCGAGTCGTCGTCCGGATTTTCTCGGGAAAATCCCTACCGTGGTTGATGACGGGAAGTTTGTGAATTCCCCGGACAGCAAACCCTACTCTCAGCGATATCCCATTGGGTGATTCGCTGTTTTAAAAGCTTTTCATTAAGTTCAATTAAATTCTCTGGGTCTCAGCGTTTTATGTGGCCCGAAATGGGACCCGAAAGTGGAGTCGGAAACATTGAGCGGGCGCACCGAGGGAGTTTAGGCCAAACGCAAAAATACACTTGATGGAGGCGCCTGGTGAGGGAAGTAATAAAAGTAGGATTAAGCCCGTCCCGGCGCGTTTTGAGTTCGAATCTGTGTTCGGGCATTCACACCCGGACACGCTTATACAGCATATGAGCGTCAGCGCACCTTTCGCATAATAATAATAATAGGGTAGCATAATTAGGAGCAAATGAACGGTTTGGTTTTGTTGTCTTTTGGTGGTCGGGAGGGGTTTTAGTCCCGAAGACCCGAAGTCAATCTGACGCCATTTTTGCACGGCACGGGATCCCCGATTCGGGCCGCCACGGTGTTGGGGATTTACAGTTGCGCCAAGTGCTCGGCGACGAATGACGGGTGTTACGCGCCGAGATGTGTAAAGTTTCCCTTTGCAATGTTGACGCTGGCTGCGGCTTTTGAAGAAATTTTCGTTTTCGGGCGTTTAATTTTGTTGTTGGCTCAGCATTTTTAGTTCCATATTTTCACTATACGCCTTTATTAGGCCTGCAAAGCCTTTTGCAAATTGCAAAGTGCTGTAATTATTCGTTCAGTCAACTGAAAGGAATGAATGGCTTTGGTTTGGAATTCTAATAAATCAATACCGCATAAATATCGACTGGGTTATTAAATTAATCATACATCGCACAAAACACCTTATAGCAGATAAACGGTCGTAGTTTGTTTAAAAAATATATAGTTACGAAGTATTTCTAAGAACAGCGGCAACAGCATGGGATTTAACCAATCTGCAGTAATTCCGAAAACCCTCCTAATTAATTGAACGCGTTGTGTGCTGTAATCACATTTGAAAAGGCACCAAATCCGCCTCATTTTGGTCGGTTGTTGGGATTGCACTGAAGCGAATCCGGTCACCTATTGCCAAATCAAACATCGTCGTCCTGCAATCCGTTACGTGTGTAGAGACTCTCGTTCAATTGAGCGTACGGGTGACGAAGACAATTGGTGCTTTTTGTGTGCTGATCGCACAAAGAAAAGACGCTCCGCGAAAGCGACTCGTTGGCGTTAGCCGTCTTAAGCTTGGCGCACTTCGTCCCGACGGCGGCAAACAGGCCTCATTCATTAGAGTGCCTGAGACGCTCCGATTGAACTGCTTCCAGCGAAGGCACACAATAACACTCCAAACTGCACAATGACAATCGAACAACAGTAGCGCCGAAGGGGATTAACAAAAAATGGTCGAACGCGAAAGGTACTTTTGAGCAGAAAGGATAAAGAGTCCCCGGGGCCGGGTTTCTGATTGTCAGGAGCCAAACCGAAACGTTGGATGCATTTAAACATCACCATCTGATTTCGTTGGCCGGCCCTCGAAAACATGCACCCGGGGCAATGCAAACTCACACCCGAAGGGCTCGAAAAAAACGGAGAGACCGGATAAGCTCGATTGCGCCCATTTAGTGGCACGGACGGATGGGTGCTCCTGGAATGAGGCCACCGAAAACCGGTGGGTGCGCCCGCGGGAAAGGATGTAGACCCGGCCGGTCGGCTGGCCGTGGTCTCGGGTGCAGGTACCTCCGGAGGGCATCGGAAGGGTACGCAAGCGACACGCATCCGCGTTTACGGCGAGGTCCCATCGGATTGCATCGCTTCTGGCACTTTTCGGTTCGACCGGTTTGGAGTGATCGCCGAGGTTTCGAATGTTTGCTTTGGCCATGTTATGCCTCGATGTCCTTGTTTTCTTTGGTATGAGTATGTGTGCAGCTTTTTTGTTGTTGCATCGCCCGAGCACTGGCTCGGCTTTGTTTGTTGATGTTTTATTTTACAATGACGCGATACGCAGCTCGCAGCCATATGGGTGAAAACATCAAACGGGAAGGCGAACCCGGCCAGCAGGCCGGGTTCGGTGGCAGCATCAACTGCAGTGCCACTACCCCCTTCTGGGTAGGTGTATCTGGGTGCTCCGGTAAGGAACCGGTAATTAAATAATCCGATTTAATGTCATGCGTGTTTCGTGCCTCACTTGCGCTCTTGGGCCGCTCACCATTTTTGCACTAAAAGCCTAACGAGGAGCAAAAAATCATAAAAAATTACACATTTTGCCGCGAGCCAACCGGTAACGGGAGGAACAGGAGCTAAAAGAACTCGAAGTTGCTTTTATTAGCCGGGGCACGTTTCAACGTTTTTTTCTGTTGCTATTTTAAATAACAATCACTCTGCTTGGTACTACATTTAAGGATGTGTTTGGCAATAGGTTACCGAGTTCGCCGTATGGATTGTTGCAATGTCCAGAAAATGGCCTTCAAACCAGGCGAATTAGTCGCCTTCAAAGTACGATCTTAATTCCGTTTGAGTCCTGCTTCATGAATACAAAACTATTTAAAAATTATAAATTAAAAATTGAAATTTCGAAGAGGAAAAAGTGTTTGTCTGATGCTTACAGCTAATATTAATTTCTAATACTTTCCTCTACAAAGTTGCTTTGCTTTTTTTTGCTTATTGTCACTAGTTAATTATTCTTTCTCTGCGATTCAACATGAAGCTTAACCGAGGTAAAGGAATAAGAAAACCGTAACAAAGCCCAGAAAGGAGGGTTCGATTCGCCAGGCTAATCATCCAGCACGTACGTATCATATCGCTTTAACAACATAATTAAGTGTTCGCTCTCCGCAGCCACGGATACGTCAATCATACATTTGTCATAATCCAAGCCAAGCGCACGTAAGCGTGAGGAACGAACACAAAGAACCGCTGTTCCTTATTCCGCGTTCCTTTATTCGGAATCGGAAATATGCTTCGCACGTTCTTCGGGTCTATTCACGTGCGATTCTTTCAAGGCTCTCTGGAGATTGAACTGTGCCGCCTGCATCCGCCGGACGGTTCCTGCGGATGCTGTTCCGCGAGCTCGGTTGGCCATTTCTGGCCATGGCCATCCCGTGTTGGCCGGCGGTGGCGGCAGTTTGCTTTGTGAAATGATACGGATAAGCCGAGCTGAACGGGGGCCCCGTCTGGCTGCCGTCGGCAAGGTGCCAACGGTTCGTGCCCAAAAAGGACGAAACGAGAGCCACGCGAAGGATCATCGGTCCAGGTTGGTCGGTCGGTCCAGTTCAGGGTCCAACGAGCGGCAAACAATGCGCCGGTAAGGTCCTACGTAATAGGATACGTTGGCCGTGCGTGTATGGTAATCTCTCGCGCATCTTCACGGTTTCGGTTCTTTGGCGTCTCGCGATTACGATCACGTTGAGGACTGATGATCCGGTGGAGTGCAAGTAATCCGCAGAGGTAGAAACGATTGACACACGCCCGCCGAGTCCTGTGGCAAGGAGTGCAACTTCGACACAACTCCATTCGACCGTGGCCAGGGACTAAAATCTCAGCCGAGCGTTTCCTTTTATGTGCCCATGAGTTATCTCAAGTGTGTTGCGTTTTTACGCTTCCTCACGAACATTCTGGAGTCAACCGGCTGCCAAGGAAAGCATTTTAAATTTTCTTCGTCACCGGAGTGGCCGTCGCTAAAGAAAGATAATGGGAAAAGGCACAATAAGAAAGAATTTCGTAGAACACTTATCCGTTTCGGTGCGCTCCAGTTGTTTGTGCCGCTCTCGATGAGCAGAACAAAGTACTGCACTTGACCGGACAATCCCGGGATTTGCGGTTTCCAATCCGATCGGCTTGTGACGAATAGTTTTCTTTCCAATATATCTGTGTATGTATATTCTTATATATATAATATACATAGTACTCTCCACTTTCTTCGGCCTTAATCCACAATGTAATAGGGATGTGCTCTCCGGACTCCAGGGTTCGTTAGTGCATCTCGTTCTGCAACAATGGTCCGTCGAGTGGTTCGTTAGCCTGCGGCCCATCGGATGCGACCATCTTTCGGCGACCCGCTGCGGCGGTCCTCGAGTGCGTCTCGTGTCCGCTTTCTTTCCCGTGGAACGTCTTGAGTGGCCACTCCTGCAGATCTCGGGACGCTCCGAAGGATCCGCCAAGAACCGGGTGGATCCAGGAGTTCCGGTAAAGGCCAACAAACTCCGAGAACCGGAACGCTATCGATGGCACAAGACGGTGTGTGTTTTGTTTAAATTATGAATATTACCTCATTTTGTAGGATCGGATTCTTATACCGTTCCTTATATTACTGATTGATCTATCAACAACTCACCCCGAAAGGAAGGAGCTTCTCCTTCGCACGTTCCCGCCAGGACCGTTCGGCCATCCATTCGAGCGACCCAGATGACGCCATCGCCATAGGCAAATACTCCTCGATCCTTGATGGCCGCTGCCGGGCGTTTTTTTGGGGTGGAGTTTTCAAGTGTTTTCCACCAGACAGCCATAGCTGGCCGATGCGGAAATTAATCGTACATTTCGATTGTTTACGGTACACTTCAGGCTTTATCGAATGTCACCTACCGTGGCCCACAATGGCGCCGGTGACGTGGTGATGACGCCGGCACCAGTCGCCGGTTTCACAATAACCCCCCCCCGGTCGGGGTTTTATTACATTTCGACGACTCCCGTGCCCACATCCAGTTATTATATGCGTCCCCTCGCTCGTTTTACTTCACTCCTCCGATGGTTTCCGGGGCTTTGGGCCCGTAGTCCTGGGCGGTGGTGGTAGCCGCCTCCGGGTTGACGGGATGACGAGGACACTTCACAGCGCACAGCGCAATAGGGGGGAACACACATAATGGGCTCTCCTGTGATGCTGTGCCCGTTGAAAAAAAGCGAAAAGACCCGCGTGTGGCCGGGAAAGATGAATGGAATCGGCCACCCCCGGGCCGGGGCCGCGGTTTGTTTGAAATAAATATGGCGGATATTTGCAATTTTTACACTCCGCCGTTCCGCGCTCGAGTGGAGTTCCGCTCGGGAGGTCTTCGGTTGGGAGGGCCCCGCTAAGCCTAAGTATAGGTTTCCACTTTTCTGTGGCACTCGAAAGGAGAGACCGCTTCGACAAAAGGGGCCCGTAATAAGAATTCTGGGCGCCCCTCGCCCCCCCCTCGCCGGATGTCTGGCCGGCGGCCGGAGAGGGAGCTCAATTTCCGCACCAGAATTGCGAAACACGTGTGCGAAAAGTGAATGCCGGCCCCCGGCGGGTTTTTCCGGCTCCGAAAAGATTGCAAATCTTCTTCTGCCGACGGGGCATTGCAAATGTGCATTTTTTGTGTGATTTGCTCCCCCCCCATTCGCCAAGTGCATGTAATCCGTTGGTTCCCCCGTGGGAAGCCGGGAAAACGGTGGCCTGTGGGAATTGATTGCCTTTTTTGTGTGCAACGAATTGCGATTCCCAGTCGATTCCCCTTCGTCCTTGATGGTGGCCGCGCGACAATGCAGTGCATCTTTATTAGCTTCCGGGCCGCGGCTAAGAGAACCAATCTTTGGGCCAAGAATGTCTTATCCTTGGTCGGTTTCCCTCCACGACTTGGGCAACCTTTGCCTTATTGAACCTGCGGGGCCCTCGCCGGGACTATCGGGGCTTACCGGCCAAAGAGTTGAGCAAATAGCGCCGACCAACCAGCGGCGTAATGGAACCTGGGCGCTGCCTCCTGACGGCTGAAGCCAACTTACGGAGCTGCTGCCCGGGTTTGTTTGGTGTCTACCCGTCGAAGCGGCCCAGGATTGTTGACGTTTCAGCTTTGGCTCAACGGTAAGACTGCGCTCGGCTCTTCGGGATCAGAATCTTTATTGTGTTTCGATTGTTTTCGAGAGTTTTCGGCTGACGACGTCTCGGATCGGTTTCAATCGTTTTATGCTGCGTGGTTTTTGGGTCGCTTCCGGGCGTCGCTAACATTTTGTAATATCAATTTAACGACAACAAACGCGAGTGAGCCCCGTGGGCATCCCGCATCCAGTCCGCGTAATGTCAAATGTGCAATTATCCGGCCCGAACCGATTCGATTTGGTCGGTGCATCTAAAATGCAACAGTGGCGCGCGCCGGAGGACAGCGCTGCATTTGCGGTTCGGTGCACTCTAAGAATCTGCCGGCATGGCGAAAGGCTGGGCTGGCCGATGTCCGGTCCGGGTTTGATTGCAATTCTCAAGCACCCGTGGGTCGAGCGGCTCACCACCGGTTTTGAGCTGCGTTTTGAGTTATGCATGTGGCGCCCGGGTCCGGGCGTTTCGTATGACATTTGTCCACCCGGCCCCTCTGGCCCGAGAGGGGCTTGCTGTCCCCCGGACCGGTGATTGGGTTGAGATTAATTTAAGAGATAAATTTTCAATTTCACTCTCATGCATATTTGCATCATAACGCTTTGTGGCCGCCGGCACACGGCAGCGCGCCAGCAGGAGGCGGATTTAGTTGAACGTCCTGTCGCGCGCTACCCTTTTCGAATATTATTTGGCCCCTCCCGGGGGCCGGCATCTGGAACGCATCGTCCTACGGTCGTCGATTTTCAATCACCTTTCCGGCCGGCTTGTCGGCGAAGCGAAATGGCGTCCATTTCCAGTTGGCGTCCAGCCGATGCTTTGCGAATAATGCGATCGGAAAAAAGGGCCACAGGCCATTACATAAATCCTGGTGGGCTCCGTTTTGGGGCTCCCGCATGTCTGTCGTCGGCTGTGCGCATAAATTACTGCGAGTAGCATGGCGAAGCATCGCGACCCGAACGAATTCGGTCCCGCGCGTTCGATTCCATTTGAATGTTGGATTTGAGTTGGGATGACGTTTTTTTTTCCGTTCGCAGTCTGCCTGCCCCGTCTGCTCGCGCCCTGGAAGTGCCCGGGAAGTGTCGAGCCGCCGTGTGGAAAGTTACCACGGGATTGTGCATTATTTATGTTTCGTTTATCACAAACGCTGATGGGTTTGGTCCTACACTTTACACCGTGTCGTTAGGTTTACGGATAATTTTCCATTTTCTCGACGTCGACACTGACAACATCCTTGCGTCGTACGTATTTTATATTAACTGCACAATTATAGTGGAACTATTTTCCGCGAACGGGAACACGGGAACAGAAGGGAGTTCAAAATGTTTGGAAATATTTGTCTGAGCATTCGCTCCACATCTGCGTTACAAGCCCCTATTTCGGGTGCGCCCGTCCCGAAAAGGACCCTCGATTGGAGCCCCATTTTTTGGCGGTTCCATAAAGTTGTTGCCGCGAGCGCCATCGAACCGGAATGTGGCGATAAGCGGCGGATGGTCGTATGGCGATGCAGTGGGCAAATTCGATCATCGAAAGATGTATCCTAAAATCCCCGATCGTTGGGTCCCGGGTCCCGGCCGCATTCCCGGGAACGCGTTGCATTATGCTCGAATTGAGTTTTACGAATTACCAAAACCGGCACGAACGGGGAACGGACCGGCACGGAGTTGGGTTGCTTTTTTTAGGATCGCCCCGATCCATCCCGGCCCCGTTCAGTGAAGTATTTTAACGGTCGGGCTTCCAGCCACTGTTACGCCTAGAGGCGGGCCTCGGTTCTGTGCCATGGGCCGATGCGGCTGCCGGCACCCGAATGCAAACAGAGCTCTCGCCTCGGTCGGTTCCGGTGCACTGGCATATTGGCGTGAAATATGGAACGTAAAAGGGATTACCGCCACTACTCGGTCCACGGTCCAAATCTTCCGTAAATCGTTCCTTCTTTCTTTGTGTAGCGGTAGCTCCCAGGTGCTGTGCGCCGAGTGCTGTGAATGTTCCTTAACTAAAGGATCACCGAGGGCCGATGAGCGAGATTATTTTTTCTTATTGTACCGCCCGGTTAGGGATCACACGGTTGTCTGTTTTTTTTATTTAATTTCATGTTTAAAGATTCAATCTTGGTAAAAAAATGGCTGAAAGCGCATAAAATAGCGGCGAGTGCCCAAGTCCCACACAGATGCTACCGAATGATGGTGGATTCTTTCGAATCCCGTTAGAATATCTCAACACAGCACCCTCACGGGATGTTGGGATTTGCAAGCTGGCGGCACTTTGACCACCCGAGCACACGGTCCGGGGTCCGGGTCCGGATTGCGACTCAAGTATTCACATAATTAAATGCGTTGCTTTGGCTTCGGGAAGCCTCTCCAAGCCTGGGACGGCGTCGCTGGGTAAGTGTTTTTCCCCGACACGTTTCCGGTCCGGCCTGGCGGCGCCGGATTCGCATGCCGGACCCGGACGCCTGATGCTGCTGCTGATCGTAATCTTCCGGTGTTCCCGTGAGGAATCAATTTCATCATCCTCTCATCGCGACGGCCCGCCGACGGGTTGGTGTCCCTGACGGCCATTCAGCATCCTGGCGCTCGGCTCGGCTTATTAGTGAATGAAGCTCGCCTGCTAATTGGGACGTCCTGGGGCGCCGCCAACGCTACCCCGCTCGGAGCACGCTCCATTTGCCAACGACGCCTTCGTGTTCCGGTTCCGCCCCCAGCCGTCGATGTTGATTCAAACCCATCCCGGAGGTCGGAGTGTTTCCGCAGCCCATTCAGCCCAAAAGTTGCCTTCCAATTAAAAATGTACCGTCATTCCGCCGCGCCGCCACGCCGCCACACCGTCCACCGTTGGTTGAAGGGTTTAATTTTGCAGCACTTCTTCCACGGCCGGCCAACCTATCCCAAAACTGCACTCCCTTACGCGTGGCACCACTTTGGGCCAGGCTTCCTGGGACAAACACGCCTGGGTTGTGACGATGATTGGCGCACGCCGTGGCCAGAATCTCGGCATTGAACGGTGGCACAATGGCAAGAAAGGAGTAAGGATACCCCGGCAGTCGCGGAATCGGAGGAGTGGAATTTGGGAAGAGGAATTTGCGTCGCTTGAATGGCTTCGTTCGGCTTGTCGGCATATTTTTTTGCGTAAGTTATTTGTAATTGGGAAATTTCGACGCAAAACGGCCACCGGTGGAAGAGGATTCTCATTATTCTCTTAGAGCCTACACTCGAAGACTGCGCTGAACTGTGGTCTAAAAGGGGACTTGGGCGGCCGTCGTCGATCCCAATCAGCGCGCCAAACGAACAACGATTTTATTATTTCCCTGCCGCTGTGGCACGGAACATAGATTTTGGAGGACTTCTAATGAACGATGCTGGAGGAGAAATTTATTCGTTTGTTTAATTTATGTTTCAAATTTGTTGTCAAGTACTCTACCTGATTTAATTTTTAGTTTTTTTTATTTTTTTAGCCAATGAGGCATAAAATTCGGTCTATAAAATTGTATATTGTCCGTGGATGATTCCACAGCTAATGATTTCTATATTTAAACGCTAACGATAGTTCTACCATTAGTGATGTCAAATTGAGCGTAGAACGCATCCCGTCGGTCGATAATTCTTTATGCTGAGGCTTTGATACCACAGGATTATTTATTGTCTTCAGAAAAGAACTTGGGAAAACGCGTTAAAAATAAAGTTTTATTGTAATAGCCGATTCTGATAAGATAATTTTCAATGCCTTTTTTACCACTTTCGGGTGTTAGCTGGGCCATAACTTGACGAATATTATTTTTCAAATGCGCCAAAGTTGCAAGCTTGTCATACATACAATCTTTTGCACACTACAATCTTTTTTCATCTGATGGCTCGAATTTACGTTTGAATCCCCAGTTTAGTGATAATTTTCAATATTTTTAACACATTTTTCTATTGCTAGACTAAATCACTTAAATGACAGACTTTAATATACTCCAAAACTGTAAAATGGATAACCCGGTAACCCGGATAACAATTACTCTTTTCTTTCACAAAACAATTTATTTTTATAATAACGTTTTACATTAATGGACCGGTGATATTTTTAACTTTTTTTCTGGTTTACATTTTCAGTTACCGTTCGTTCCAGGTATTGCTACAAATTATTGTAAAATGGTACCAAAATGTAAAGTGCTTCTGAGGGAAGTGAATTTTCCAACTCAAATAATCACGAACGGCTAAAGAACTTTAATCTTTATCAACGTAGAACGTGGATTCAAATGAATAGTTTAAATGTAAGAAGAGGGCGCAAAACTAGATTTAAAAGCTAAGCTTAACGAGGACCGACGGGGGAGAAAACCGGACCGATTTGCCAGCTTGTTCGCGCAGATTTCCTCAGCACAAACAACAAATTAAACGTCCGGCGAAAAAGCTGCTTCAAATTGTAATCACATGATGGTCTCCGCTTTTAATTTGCACCCATGGCCTGCTCTTGGTGCGCAAATCTCACTTTCCACGAGCGCCGTGTCGTCCATTTTTGTTTTCCCCCATTTTTTTTTTAGGTCCTTTCGTTCGCCCGGCTGTCATGTTGTGTCGTGCCCGTCCACGTTACACAACCAAGAACGTCCCCCTCGGTGGCATACCCGGGGCTAGGGAAAATTCGCTTTCCACGTCCGCGCACGTCCCACCATGCCCCGAACGGAAGCCATTTGCCGGTGGAAATGGAGCGCCCCGTCGGGTGGCGTCGTCGGGATGACAGATGAGAAATTGGAATTGTCTACCGTCCTGTGTGTATTTGTGTGTGGAAGGCCATCGCTTCTCTTTCACCCACACGGCACTCTGTCCCGTTCTCTCTATTTTCCTCTCGCCTTTTCGGGTTCGCATTTTTCTTTCTCGCCATGGCCGCGAGGGTTAGAAAATTGTCAACCTAGCTGTCAACTCGACTCTCGCACTCTCTCTCTCTCGGTCATTTTCTCTCGCTCGCTCTGTCGCTTTGTTCCGCTTTCAGTGTTTCCTTTTTTGCCGACGCCTGCAGCGGTTGGCTTCCCGCATTCAATTTGGTCGGCACCGGGGCGTCGCTTGCGTCGCCCAGGATCTCTCCCTCTCTCACTCTTGCGCCTATATATTCTCTCTCTTTGCTCGCTCTCCCCGTCGTCCTTTTACGGCCGTTGTGTCACCAACCATCTCCAACGTCCCTTCTCCTGGGGTGGTCCTTTTGATAGTCCGCTGCGCGCTGACTCCATTTTGTGTTCACGGCCGACGACGGTCCCTTCTGCTGCGAAAATCTATTTTTCTTCTTCGCTTTTCCTTTGCTACTGCTTCTTCTGCGGCTCGTCGTGCTGATCGTTTTGTCGGTTGCTGGCGCTCGGCGGAAATCGAGCGCTTCGCCCGGTTCCGGTCGTCCTTTTTTCCCGTGTGATTCCGTTGTTCCTGCGAATGTCACATGAATGCAGTGCGCCGGCGGCCCCCCAAGCAGCATCATTCGGTGGCAGCATCATTATGCTTTTTTGTGTTTGTTTCGTTCCGTGTTCGCAGAACGCAAAGCCAAAGCCTCCTAATGCGGTGGCGAAAAAGGGCAACGAATTTTCCACCGAAAGCGTGGCACACTGTGCGCTTTCGAACGGTGAGGCTAAAAATGGCCGTTACATACAGAAGGATTGAATTTGCACATCAATTTTGGTACTGCTTAATAGGAAATGTTCCATCAGTGGTTAAGTTTAATCTATGTTTTGTTAAATTCTATACCCTTTCGAATTACTCGAATAATTCGAATTACTACACCGGTTAGCATGTTTTCATGTCACTCACGTGGTAAATGTTTAAAGAGTCAGTAGAGATGTTTAGTGTAAGTTATTATCAAGCACCAACTTAAAATTTTGCACTCAAGTTGATGCACTGTCTGAATCCGATAATTCAGTACAGCGCAAACGGATGATCTTCGAAAGAGCCCTTAATTTCGTGTCAGATGTTCTGCCATTTTTAGCTTAATTCATGTAGCGTTCAAGTATTGAGTTGCTGTTTGGGTAGTCAGTATTTTCGAGTGATTCCTAATTTTATTGCAATGAACTACCAAAGTATGGATAATTTTTCGACAACAAGCAATGCATGCACATAGTTGAAACAAACAAACATCAAAGTTTTCCCCTCAAGCGAAATCAAACAAATCACACTCGAACCCTACGGTAACTTAACGCATTAGAACCGTATTGTTTCATTTTCATTCAATTTATTTGATTTCATACAACTTTTGACACTGATTTTTACCGTTGGCACTTCTTTATAAAATCAAGAGACGTTTCAACGGATGCGTTACAAATGTTTGTACTCAGTTCCTAGTATTGGAAATTGGCAAGCCGATAATGTCCAGCGAGTGCCGTGCATGCCGACCACCGTACGGAGCACCGGGTGGGTTTATCAATATTTGCCAAGCTGTTGAGCATCAGCATCATCCGGCGTTCGCGGGTTTCTCGCCGACCGACGCCATCACACCCCGAAGTGTAGCATAGCTGGGGCTTTTTCTAGCCTTCCCCGCGGCGGGCCACGTGCCCTACCTCACCCGGCACACCTTGGCTCTCGCCCCCGCCGTCCTTAGCCCGATGCTTTTGTGGAAGCTCGCGGGCCGACTACCAGGTTGACACGGCACACGGACTCGGCTGACACTCGGCACACGGAAATCATTCGCACACTCGACGCTGTCCACGGCCTTTTTTTTTCCTCCGGCACTTCCGGACGCTTCTTCCACGCGCCTGACGTCCCTGCTGACACTGGCGTCCACAAAATGGCGTCGCAAGGACTTCGCTGGGCTGGGCTGGGTGACAGCCGCGTTCGTCCGCATTGCCCTTGGGACCGGTCGGTTTGGGGGGCCGCAAATGAAGCACAGATTTCCCCAACTTCAGCGGGGTGCCCCTCGTCGCCAGTCGGTCGCCATTTATTTGGTCTGAAAATTATGGAGCGTTTTCGTTTTTATTTCTCCCTCTTTTTTTTGTGGGCCTTGAATTTTATATTTGCTTTTAGATTACTCGTTCAGGCGCATCGCGCTTGCCTGCGCCCCGTCCCGGTCCCGTCGGTTGGTTGCTTCGCAGACGCCTCACTTTCTTCGTGGCCCCGGACTCGACTCGTTGTTTTTTGCCGTGCCCGTACCATTGATCGTTCAATTCGCCGCGTGCTGCGTGTTTTTCGGAGGCACCTTTAGTGACGTCAGAAATGGCCCCTGCCGAGAACCCGTTCCCAATATCGGGCTTCGCCATCAAATCCTTCCACGGGTGCTCCTGCAGCTGCATCCTTACGCCACACTGTCCATCTGCATCTTTTGTGAGGTCGACGAGTTGTGCTGTTTGTTTTTATTACTACGCCGTGAATGGCATTCAGGCCTCTCGGGCTTCTGGATCCTTGTTTCGCTTGCCTGCCATCCTGACAGGACGGTAACGGTGGTAGAAAAAATCCACATTTTTCTGCCTCACTCAAGGACCAGGCCGCAGAGCCGGGTTCCCCGTCGAGTGCGTACTTTCGTATTCCTGTTTTTCCCTCATTTTGTTCTCTCGTGGGGTGGTGGGGGGGGAAGGGACGGTCAAAACTGGGGACCAAGCTGGGCTCCGGTTGGAGTGCCCTTCTTCATCGTCGGAGGAGAACGTCTCGAGCACCCGGATGGGGAAAGCAATTCATCAGCCAGTCAAGAACGCATTTTCATTTGGCTCCAGCCGCGTGACATCGCCCCGGAGGGGGGCACGGGGGACACGGGGACACGGGACCGACTCTCCACGCATGACATCGACAGCAACCTGCCTGCCAGTAGTGCCGCCCCCGGAACGTAGATGAGTAGACGCTGAGTGAAACTTATGCTTTTTCCTTAATTTTCTTTACGGCTCGGCCTCTTCTCGGTTACGGTTGAGGAGCGAGTTCCCTATTGTTTCCGTTCCGAGGCGGCGGAGTGAACTGTGTGGCGAGTCGCCTGCGCTGCTGCTAATGGTAATGAGCCTGAAGCTCACGGGGCCCGGGTTCAAGACGCGCTACGTCCCCCCAAATCAATTAACGAATGTGGTGTACGAGTTCATTAGCCCAGGCCTCCGATGCAGCTCGGTGCATCTAATAATGCACTCAACTCCCCCTCTCTCTCTTTCTCTCCTCTTTGAGCCGCAATTGAACTGCACCGGAGTGGAGGTCCCTTTTGCCAATTCAGTGTGCCTCCAACCACGTGAAGGGCCTCCCATGACGCCACGCTGGCAATTATTTCGATGGGTTTAAGTGCATCCCGGCAGTGAGCGCCGTTTTTCGAGCGACTTTGTCAAATCGCCTGACTCGGGCGTCGGCATGTGTACCTCACCTCACCGTGCCCCGGGGCGCCACCGTGGAAGTGCCAATGGCTTCTTTGTGCCTTGGTGCAGTTCAGTTCCGAGGCTGCCGAGTGCACTTAGGCAGATTGCGCCGTCCCGTCGATCCCGCCGCTGGATGTCAAATTACCGATGGCGCATGCAATGTCGCATTGTTGGCGCCCGGTGAAAATGTTTCACGGTTAACTGCCGAGCGCCGAGCAGAGTGGCACCGAGTCGAACGAAACCAAAATGGAGAAGTATGGTTTATGATGTCGGGGTTTAGGGGTTTATTTTATTTTTTGCTTTCGGCGCGTGTTTTTTCATGTCGTCTCAGGGGTCTCTTTGGCGGAGACAGGCTCTCAAGGCGGCGAGTGTATGCGAGCGCATTAGTAACGGTTCGTGGGCTTCGGTGGACAATGTGTGTGTCCTGTGGCTGTGCGCACCATTTGCTTGATTAAACTGCTTGTTTGTGACGCGATGTGCCATTTAATTAGCGGTTGGCCCGGCTTAATTTAACCTGTACAGAGTCCGACGCGAAAGGTCTTTAAGTTCAGCGAAACGAGCTGCGAATGCTGGGATTGTGACAGTTTCGGATTAAACTGAATTTTCTTTTGATATTTCTCGCTTTCGAAGAGCATCTAGGGTCAAAGGTTAGCACTAACAATCGCATAACTAAGGAGCTTCGCGCTAAGGTACTAGCAGTCAACAAGTTATTCTAAAGTCTGAGGAAATTATTTCGCTCGCATCTCGTGTCGTATGTCGAAGTTTGGGTTATATAGTAATCCCGGTATTTACATACGCATCTGAGTCATGGGCTCTGTCCGGAACTGATATTAGGATTGATATTAGGCTTGTCAGGCTACGATGGGCTGATCATGTCATGGGAATGGCGGACGACAAACCAGCCCCCAAAGTCTCCTTGGGCCGTTCAGAAGGACCCGCTTGAGATGGCGGAAGTGGGTCGATAGAAACGCTTCCGATCCGGATTCTTTTCATTTCCCTATCAGCCGCGCTATTCAATCTGTCCTTAGCCATTCCATTCTTGTCGTAAATTCGTCCACTGTGCCGTAAATTTTTCTAGTGCCAATTTAGTAAATTTAGCAATTTTTTTTGATATAAACTAAAAGTCATTGAAGCTTAGCATTGATCTCGATACTGTCTTCCGATACGGTTTGGTTTATTTAAATCCATTTTATGCACTGTCTGCGGATTTCTTCCTAACACTCGTAAGGTCAATCGATGGTGCACCCAAAAGTATGCTGGATTTCGACCTGGAAACGCCCTGTCAATTATTTTTCATTTCAAATTGTTGTCGCATTTCTTGCGAAATCGATCCAAAGAAACCCCACCTGAAAGCACCTGAATCGCGTTTAACGCATCTGTAGAAAGCAATTTCGAAGCGCAGTCCACGTGCCCGGTGGTCGTCAGTGGACACCGGTTGTTATTCCGTCGCCGTCGTTGTCGTCGGTGCCGTGTGTTGTTCCTTAATCTTAATTAAATTCTCTGACAACGTTTTTTTCTCGTTTGGGCTGTTATGCGTGTGACCGCCGCCGGTGGGTGCCGCGCGAGTCGTGTCTAGTTTTTGGCCAAACATTGCCGAGCTGGCGTTGAGATTTCCGCTGCTCACCATCACGCCGAAGGGTTCGAATTCATTTCAGGTTTTTTTTGCGATCGATGGCATCCCGCTCGAGGGGAGGGAAATTTCAGGGCAGGGCCGCCCCGGGTTTGGCGGCCATTGCGATTACGCACACCCAGACACCAGGACGCACGCAAAAAGCGACGGCCACCGAAAGGGACGACCGGCGACCCTTCAACGGCCCGGGGTGTGTTTTCGACGGCTCGGCGGTTGCCTCGGTGCTCGGAGAGTTTCGGAGGGGTTTCGATTACGCCGCCGTGTCGAGGGTTGCGTAACGAGGGCGCCGCACATCCTGAAGGGTGCCCGAAGCCGTGGGCAGGCTCCGGAACGGGGATGGGATGCTGCTGCTGCCGAGCGGGCAGGCGCGATGGTTGGCAGATGTGAAAATAATCACCATCCTTCGCCGCTCGGTGTGGGCCGCGTGTTCCTGGCATTCAATTTGCGGCACCTTCTGGCGGCGTGACACGTCCACACAAACACCAGCGCACGCGGACGGGAGCCTTCGACCGTGCGTTGCGCTCCGCGCACAACACGTGGTCAGATTAGACGTTCGATGGAGTGGCCCCGAGGGTTGCCGGCTGGAAGGCATCGCATCCCGTTGCCGGGCCAACCGGAGCCACGCCGAAGACACCGACACAGGCACAGGCAGAGAAAGCGAGAAACACCAAACAAGGACCGTTCCCCGGGGGCTGGGCTGGGTAGGTATCGATTTCAGGACGGTGGTGAATGCCGTGGAAGGTGCCGTCAAATCCCTTGGCTAATGGGAAATAAATAAATTGTCCAACTCATTTCGCCCGAATGCCCCCGGGGGAGCGAGGACACGTTCGCGTTGGGTTGGGTGCCCGCGGGAGTGCCATCTTCTTTCGGGGACGGAGACGGGTCTGTTCGTTTCGTTGCCCTGCGTCGGTCGGCGATCCCTGGCACACTTGGCAGGGTTCAGCGGGAAGCGAAGAAATTAATTTTCGGTGAATTATTAATACGCGCCACGTTTCGTCTCCGATCACAGGACGTGGCGGACACCGAGTCCTGCGAGTGTCGTGTGATGTCGTTTCGGGTTTTAGTTTTACCCCCTGAAAACGCCATCGTAACGCACGGCGCGCATGCCAGTTCGACGCGTAACGTCCTATTCGCTGCGGAGACGGCGGCCCGAGCACGCAGCTTCCACTAGCGACCGCCAGAGGGCGAGAGTGTACACGGGTGGCGATTTGCTTTTCTTCGGTTTTAGATGCCGATTCTTCATTTGAAACACAATTAATCATCGAGTGTCGTTCGGATTTAAGACGTTTCTGAACTGAACTGGAGAGAACACAGGTTAAAAGTTTTATTATTGATTGTTTATTGAAGATTATGTTGTTCGAAAAGCAAAAGGCACTCGCGCTGATTTATCAATGGGTTGACGTCGGCACCCATATTTCAGTCTTCGACATTACTAAATAAGGGCTTATTTGGTTGCCTCTATTACGGGCCATGATTTCTGTGAGCTCGTACCAAATGCTTAATTATTTATTTAAAAAAAATTACAAACATTGTAAAAGTAGAATATCAAAGTCATGTTTTAAGTTCTGATGCTGTAAAGGTTCGAAAGCATAGTGATAGTGAAAGTACAGTTCAGAATTTGTTGAGGAGCTCAATCGAAAACGAGAAGAGGTTAATATTCTACGCTCGTTCAACTAACATATGTTTACTTGCATCTTGTAATTTCCATACCGATCGCTGTCACTCGACACGTGCTGAATTGAATTAAAAAACCGTTTTCAAAATAAGCTCTTGACCTTTAAATCTTAACAGCTACGGTGTCTGTTTGACACAATTTTCGTATTTCTATTTCTGCGTACTTTAAGCACAGTTTAGGCACTAGTAGCTTGATCGTGTCGCTGACACCGTATTTCGTCGTACTGAACGCAAGCGCGCCTTTGGGCATCGTTTAACGGGCAAACAAAATAATCCCAAAATCAGTACTCTTACGTCAGTTCAGCGGGGAACCTTATGGGCTTTCTTGGGCGTACAGAGAGTGTGTACAACATCGATTCCCACCGTTAAACATCCGTGCCTCTCACCTGGGCAAGGTGTATGACCACCGTAACCGGGACGTGCGCGCATGATAATGATCAGCATAAATTCTTCACACCTCGCCGGCATACTGATGTCCAGGGTTCGGGTTTCTCTCGCTCGTGGCTGACCCCACCGGCCGCCGATCGTGAGGAGATGATGTTCTCCAACCCCAAAGTGCAAGTGCAAGAGCACCACGGCGATGGATTAAGATGGTTCGTGGCCCCCAAAAAAAAACACTGGAAGGCCGGGCGCATAATTCATATGCGGCTACGCGTACCGACCGGTGGTGGGCTATGATTTAAGGCGTCCGCTCCCGGAGTGTCCCGGTGATTGGTGTCGACAAAGTGACGCTGGATCGTCCAAACAATCGCCCCCCTAAAGCCCTCATCGCAAGGCCTACGTGCCCAAAGGTGTAACATTATGGCCCTTTAGCCGCGTGGTGCTCATACTAATTCGGGCTCTCTCCTCGGGGCGGGCTCCGTAACTGTAAATCTGGCTCCCAGTGACCTGTGCCCGTCGGTTTCGGCGATTTCGGTATCTGCAATTGCTCGATTGCTCCGTGGTGCTCCTCCTAACGATTCGCAACTAATTGCAAATTTATGACTGGTCACATTAATTTATGATCTCTGCTCCGGCGATGTGCAACCGACACACCGCGGGAGAGAATGCGCCCGATGCTGTGGGTATTGTTTTTTTTTCTTCCTGGTAGTCCTGTGGTGGCGCCCTCAAGAAGCTACCGCCGGCCAGCCGCAGCGTTCTCATGCTGCGTGCAATTTATGTGCCGATAAGCGCAGTGGAAGTCCCGGCGTAAACCGCACTCGAGCGGGTGGTGCTCGGCTTCGATTAATGTCTCTCGGAAGCGGATGTGCGGGGATGTAATCTAATCTCCCGGGAGCCAGGAGGGGAGCCTGGGAGTCCGTGGCGCAGGACGCACTAGCGGGAGTGTTGAGCTCGTTACGCACGGGAAGTGATGCGAGTTTTGTCCTGTGATTTATGATGGATTTTAGTTGCCGATCGCCGTTATGCCATTCCGCGGTTGTGGTTGTCATCACAGCGAGTCCTACCATTATTATTGGACTGTTGGACAGTGCCGCGCCGGGGACACGGGGACTTTACTATGACATCATCAAGCTAACCAGCACTCAATTTGTATTGTTGAGCACTTGAAAAAAGAACCACCAAACTATAAAGAGTCCATCGTAAATGTGTAATTCTTCAGCCATTCGGCTGGCACAAATCAATCGGCCGGGAGCACCTTCGTTCGGGTCCTGCCTTTCAGCGTCCTGCCTTATTACGCGGCTCAACGGCAACGTCAACGATTAAAAGTCGGTCGCTCTCTGATGCAACCCGGTGAAGTTGCATCGTAAAACGGACTCGGTCACCCGTCGAAGGGACCCGCAAAAGACGGGATCCCGTTTTGACAGTAATTATGTGGTGCAAAATAACGGACCGACGAAAACGGTCGCAGGTTGCAGTTCCGGGGGTGACCCGGGCCCGATCACCAGACGAGGAGTCGGAGACGGGTTTGTCGGAGAGTGTTTTGTTAACCTTTTTTTTTTGTTTTCTTCCTTGACGGCGTCTTTGGAATACTCTATCTTTCCGGCGTGGCCTCTCTAACGGCTGGCGGGCCCGCACGGAGGACAAAACTCTTTCACAGCTCATAAAGGGTGACAACATAATTATATTTATTACGCCGCTCGCCGTCGTCCTCAAGACGAATAAACCACGCTTGAGTGGCTCGACAACGACAACGCCGCCGATGGTTCCCTGCGGTCAGGATCGGGCTGCGTGACTCGCGGAGGACTTTTCACCCTACACATGGCCGCACGATGGGCGAGTTATTTTTGCATCACGCAAACCGCCCGATATGTGGCCGAGTGCACCGCCGGTGGCGATGGCCATAATATTCCGATCCCACCGGGGGGTCACCGGGTTTCACTCACTGATGCGTGGCAGGCCCCGTCCCGTGCTGGGTGGTGGAAAATTATCTAACTGTGACCATTCCGACGCCACCACCACCGCCGGGGGTTTCGGCTTCCGGTAACAATCGATGATTTTTTCCGGCCAACACCGTGCGGCCGCGTGTTTCGTGGCCAAATTAAACTGCGAAGCAAGTTTGTCGCCGTGTAAAATCCGTTGTCCGGACCCGGACGTTCCGGACACCGGGGCGTAAGGGTGTAAGTGTAAAACAATAAACCGGGCACCCGGGGGCCAACAGCATATTCTTCCGGGTCGGTAGCGTAGGGCCATTAAACACTCGAAAAAAAAAGTCGGGAGTCGAACGAAACATACTCCAATTGCTCACTAAAACCGCCACGGACGGTGTGGCAAATGTTGCAGTTTAGTTAAAAAAGTTGGCACCAATCTGGGGGCACCGTGTTTGGGAGATGAGTTATGGTACGCACTGGGTGGCACCACTTTTTATGGTCCCATAACTGGTGTGTTGCGAAATAATCTGCCCTGGCCGGAACTATTACGACGCCGACAGGAGGTTGTGCTGGAGGTTCATGCTGCTGGTGCTACCGGTTTCATTGTGCCACAAAATTGTGCGATAAATCACAAGAAGGTTAAATTTATGGGAACTGGAACGCCGAGCTATGTCGAGTGTGTCCACCAGATTTTTTTACGCCCTTGTGTAAACTGTGGCAAATAGAGTTTGGTGAGTCCTTGGCATCGATTTAATTTGCTGCAGAGTTACTCTCACCGCATACGAAGCTGGGTCTGTTGGAAAGCCACTCTCTGTGTACCTTAATGCAATGTTCAGAACGCTCTTGGTGACAGTAACCGGCAGAGATACAGGATTGGTAGCGAAGGAGCAATTTGGCATATTGTTGAATTTGATACGTTTGATTCCTGTACAAAACATTGGAAGCTTTATCGCGCATTTAGATGAAGTTCTTTTCATCATTAACTTATCCTATCAATTTTGTGAGACTTTGCTTCACGAGGATTGCAAGCTTTCAAGACCAATATTGATGTCCATTTCTGAACTACTTCTCCAAGAAGCAACCTACAGCAACAAATGAGGTTACCTTATAGGCATTTATCACTACAAACACTGAAATTGGAGCCGATTTTCTATGAATAAATTTGGCCGTGTCCATCGTAGGATGGATAGAAAGAAGCATTTAACGGACGGTTAAATACGTTACCTTACGCCTTTAGGAAAGGTGTTCTTTTTGGGGCGCGTAGAGTTTCTTGTTGGCGATGATGAATTTGCCAAGCCAACATTCGATTGGGTGTCCCTAACAGCACCTCCGTCTGGTTCGTGGAATTTGAATATCTCACCCTGCGAAATCTCCACAATTCCTAGAATTATTAATTAAATTGATTTTATTCCCATTAAATAATGTTCGAAAATCGATTGGCCCAACCATTGGCATGGTTTGAAGGATGGTCTTAGAGAGTCACGAATCAGCGTGGCGTATCCGTTAACCAGTAAACAAGGTTCCGTGGCTAGAGTGCCCTTTTCCCGAGGTGGGTGCTCTTAATTCTCAATAGCACCTATCAATAACATACTTTATCGAAGCGCCCGATCGAACATTGAACATGGGCATGATGCGGCACACAAACACGGATCGGATGACGCTAAACCACCGCACAGGACACGACGACGACGACGACGACGACGTTTCAGTGGGGGCAAAAAACAAAACTTCAAAAAATCAAGACATAAAACTTACAATTTACCGCCAGCCCGTGATCCGCGCGGCATAAAAACCGGGAAGCCGAAGATAATATTGAATTATGGACCCATTCCAAAGCCAAAACAGTTCCCGGTGGCAGCAGGTGCATGTCATAGTTAACGCTGGGCCGGGGTCGTCCCATCTCTCCGGTTAGAACCGCGGCGGAACCGTGGTGGGCAGATTAGAAAGGGGTGAGGCTATAAAATATGGAAATTACTAGCGAGCGCTCGCGAAAGCACCATTTACGAGATAGTCGTGCCGACTCGTGACCATATATTTCATCCCTCGGGCGTACCTCCAAGTTCCGCGGGCGAAGTTCCGAGAAGTTCGCCAAGGACCTCCGGTGGCAGTCATTAAAACTGTAATTCAAATCAAAGGCACCCAACCAACCTAAACCCAGGTCCTAGGCAGGGTGTATAAACAATTTTTTAAACTCCAATTTGTTTGCCCTCCTGCCAAGTAGTGTGTCCTCCTGGTGGCCGAGGGCGGGCAGCGTGCCGGGAGACACCACGCCACCGCGCCAAAGTTTTGTGACAATTTTTGTGCCCCGATTGCATGCTGAAAACTTTATCGGTTTTCTTGGCGCGCGCGCGTTCGGTGGGTCATCCGCCGGGGTGGCGGTGGAAGCCTGTGGGGGGCCGGTGCCGGTCGGGAAAACCGTTTTCGCAATGGCCACGGCCACGTGAACAATCAAATTTAAAAGAAGCAGAACAGAACAAAACGAGGTTACAAACTGTCGACAAAACTAAATGCGCCCGGCTTTTGCGCGTCGCGTTTTTATGGCGACGATATGAATCTACACAATTTGGCGATATGTCACCGAAATGACAAAGCCATAAAAATGGGCAACTAAAAACCGTCGAACCCTCCCGCCGCTCTGTCGCCCCAGGGTCCGGGCCGGGCGCAATAAATGGCCAACGGGGGGGTTAACCCCTTTTTCCGAGTTTTGGGGCGTTTAGTTTTTCGCCCGCCCCCCCCAAAGTGTGTTTTTTTTTGGGTGTTTTAGTTTTGACGGTGGCTTAAATAACGTGACAGAATTTTCGCAGGAACGGTGCCGGTGCGATGGTGCCACAGTAAGGACACGGCACACGGGCGAGCCACGAGGATGGCAATCAATTTTTCATACTATTTGCTGTACGGCAACAATGCTTTGATTTGGTTGTGCTTTTTTGTGCTGTAAATTGCGCTTACAAAGGGGGATTAAACGGAAATGGATCGATGCGCCCGGAAGTGAGTGTTTAAACGGAATTGGGTGTCGAGTTACGGAGATCACGGAGCCCAACTATCAATACTTACTTTGAGCTTACGCTCCCTGAATGATGGGTTTACGGGAACAGGACTGAATTTCCGTCTCGAAACAATTTTTTTTCCGGTGGCAAAGGACCAAGGTTAACGGACATCGCACATAATTCGTCAGAGGCCTTTTAACGGTCCAAAGATGTATTACATTTTAATGTTTAATTTGGTACCATCTGATGATGCTGGTGCTCCCAGGGTCTACTTTAAAACCTTCAATCAACTGTTTAATGGCACTTTCTGGGGAACTGTGAATATGTCCAACAGTTCGATTCTATTTTCAAGCTTCAAAGCTCAAGCTTCAAGCTTAATTTATTTATTAATAGTCAAACAGACAGACAGTGCCGTATTAAACCCTAACTTAAATGTTTGTGCTAAAATGCATTTTTCCGGATTAACCGACTACTGGATTTACGATATACTGTGTTGTTAAAAAAATTGTGAGGTTTATTGTTTATTTTGTTGGTACATTCTTCACATGAACGTATGTGAGGTTTCATTTAAATCTGTCAATTCACCCTTTGTTTACAAGTCACAGACGTGTCACAGTAGTTTCATTTTTACAATGAAAAAAAAAATCAATTATCGTGTAGTGATTGAATTTTTATTTTTGGAAGATTTAAAAGCAAAAGGAATTTTTGAATGAATGTTGAAAGAAAATAAGGACGCTTCGCCTTCAATTAGTACAGTTAAGAAATTGATTATTGAATTTAAAAGTGATCGTACAAGCCTTTAAGACGATCCACTTCAACGACGTCTAAACATAGTAGCAACACCTGAAATCATAAAAAAATACAGGATATCGTATTGGAAAACCGTCGAGTGACTGAAAGATATTTAGTAGAAGCCCTTGGCATCTCATTGGCCAATATTTTGAATGAAGTATTGGGTTTCAGAAAGCTATGTGTACAATGGTTCCCATATTCGATAAGGAATGAACAAAATCACATTCGAATGCAACTTTCTCGGCAACATTTAGTGCGTTACGGACGAGCCCCGATAAAGCTCAGTCAAAAGTAGTCCCAGTTTGATGTTTCGACTTGGACGATATTAATTGAAAGATTGACTTTTTCCATAAGCAAAGTTAATCACCCGTTTAAACTAAACCGTAAACTCCGTTTAAACCCACCAAACATCTGGCTCACTGGCGATAAATCATTGGCAGTGGCTCTCAACCTCACGGCTACAGCCGCGCCTGTTCGCAATGGGCCCCGTGAGTGTGAAGATCCGTGTTTCAGGAACGGAAATGATCGAAAAAAGGCCCCCAAAAAAAAAACGGGCGACCTCCAAACCGACCACGCTCTCGCGCGCAAAAGGTGCGATTGGATTATTTGCGGCGGAATGCAAATTATGCTACGGGATGCGACGACGCCGGTCGATTGAATGGCCTCTCCGGGTCGGGTCTCTGCCGGCACTGATCAGAGCCCGAGTCCCGCCTCGGGACCTCGGCAGAGTTGCAAATTGTTTCGGGCGCGAATTCGCGATGCGCCTGTCGCGAATCCGGTCCGTTTCACACCACGGCCGATTAGAGCGGCACGTCCTTTCCTGGGCTCCTGCGGCGGTGGTGGCGGTGGAGGCTGGCGGTGTGTGACCGGAGCAGAGCGCATAGCTCGCTTAATTTATTTATCGCCTCTGCCACCGATCGCCGCCGAGATGCGCTTTCAATTGCCCAACACCGGTAGCTTTCCGGGCGGCGGCAGCGGCGCTGGTGTTAGAAAATGCAAAGATGTTTGAATGATTTTAACACGCCCTTGCATTCCGGACCCCGAGCGAAATCCCATTCGGTGGCCGGCAACGCAAGGCTCACGGCTTCCCACCCGGAGGCTGTTATTTTCTCGCCTGTCCACCATCCGAACAGATTAACTCAAGAATCTGTTACATCCCAATTTTATTCAATTGTGCACCGGTGTCCGGTCGGCCGATTTGACAGGACAAGCCCCGGTGTAGGGGCAGAAAATGGTTTGCCGCTGACCGTCGCTCTGGTCACAATCGGTGGCAGCACAGTGACCGTCAAGGCATTGCTGGAAAAGTGTTGCAAACGAGGCTTTCAGCGATCGGATCGCGTTCCGTCTGTGATCTTTGATCTTGCGGGACCCCTGGAAAGGTTCCTCCTTCGGGCGATTGTTCAAACGATAGTGTCAGTTTGCGTTGAAAAATTAATTTTATAACACTGAAATGAAAGTCTATAGATCTCAATACCTTGTTCGCTGGTGAAGATGATTCTTTTGCTATAACTAACATTATGAAGGTATATTTTTACTTTTCGTAACATAACAAATTCACTTTTGGTTGCTCAATATTACCAACTTCGTATTTGAAAGTTCTTTCCAAACGGACGCGGAGAACTGTGCATTGCCTCGTCGTTTCCTTGACGAAGCCAAAGTGTTGGCTTATTAAATCGCAACGCGCCGCGTCGCGAAGCGGACCAAAGCAAAGAAAGGACATTCTTTGGACGATCGCGCCCTTGTCCGTTTCGCAGGCATCTTCGCAGGCCCCAATTATACATCTTTGTCACCTCGAAACCTGTCAGCCCGAAGGAAGGTGCCGACTTCGGGCGTCGTTTACGCGAGAATCTGTCCGATTGCCGATGCCGATTTCGGGGTCGATTGCCCGACGAGGGACAATATTCCCCTGTTCCTTGAGTGACAAAATGAGATTTATTGCCCGTTTCGCCGATTGATCATCGACGGGGTCCGTCCCCAAGGAACATCGAGCATGTCATCGGACGGACTGACGTTATCCTTTGCTCGCGATGGCGATCGACGCCGTTTATCGGTCGCCACCGATCGAGGAGTGAAAAATCTGAAATCTGTCACTGTGACGGCGGCCAAGGCGACAACATTTCCATTGAATCGGACCGAGAAAGAGAGCGCCGCGCGCGCGCGCGCGAAACTCGATTCAATGTAAATTATTGCCACGGTTTTCGACACTTTCGAGTGATCCCGGGTTCCGGTCAACGCCAATTATTTTATTATCGCCCCCAGATGCGGTCCCCAGGCAGACAAGGATGTACCACGGAACTTACCGAAATAATTAACCCCCCTCCCCGGTAAAGGGGAGCCAGCGTTTACAGACTGTTTCGTTATTTTAATATTACGTCTGTCCCCAGGGTGGGTTTGGGAACCGATCGATCGCCGTCGAGTCGCGACGGCGGAAACGGAAATAATAAACCAATTGTCACATTGTCACGTCCCGAAAACGGGTGGGCCAGCAAATTTATTCCACACTCCAGAGAGAGAGAGAGAGAGAGAGAGAGGGCCACGTCAAAAATATGACTCCCAACGGTTGCAGCGGCGCAAAGGGCGCCCGGACCGACCCGGCCCAGCCGAAAAGAAGTACGGAAGAGAGAAGCATTAACGACCCCGAAAAAGGGCACGATCACGCGTCACTTGATCGAGTTTCGTTGGCTTTAACCTTTTGCGCCAGGGTGCGCCAGGTGACCTCCGGTGAAGGCCCCGTGAAGGCCCGGGTATGTTAATTCGTGCGCCGCGCGTACGTGAACGGCTTCAGAATGTGAGAGAGGACCCAAAAGGACCCCGAGACACGGCCCGGAAGGTCAGTAAAACGGGCGCCGGCCGGCCTACCTGCCAAACAAACAAACAATAATTACGGTTTTATTGCGGGATGGTCGCACATAAAATTATTGAAAATTAATTCCTATTAATTTGAATTTATTGGTGGCCGTGTTGACCGGTTTTTTTACGATGCAGTTCCAAGGATGCCCCGCTACAGACGAGAGCACCGGCGGACATTAGCTGCGTTTTGCGTCACAATCGCACACAACTCGCAAATTGTTCTAGGCTGTCGATTGGATTGACACCCTTCAGGGTTATCTTCTTCGGCGCTTCGCGGGACCGTAGCTTCCTTTATTCATTTTAATAATTTTTGAATTCCCGTGGCGGCCCACCGATCGGGTGTCGCTATGTCGCACTCGGCTCATCATCATTGGGGCGTCC
Organism: Anopheles bellator; assembly: GCF_943735745.2. NCBI lineage: Eukaryota > Metazoa > Arthropoda > Insecta > Diptera > Culicidae > Anopheles > Anopheles bellator. Next base: position 15,287,212 of record NC_071285.1, on the reverse strand, counting down.
ATAAAAAAACCGGGTGGGACCGGGCGTTGCCCTACCGGCGTCAGGCCGGGGGTCCCAACCACACCATTATTTGTTTTTCCCTTCTCAAGCGCACTTCCTCGTTGACGCCTGATTGCACACCGGGCGTATAATCATCATCGTGGAACTGAAAAGCATAAAAAACACCCATCCCGGGCTGCCTGCGTAGAGTGGTGCACTTTGACGATCGACGCCCATTAAAAATGCAGCCCAATTCGCCCCGGCGGCCGGGTCAGTGCGCGCCACATTTATGGTTCTTTTATGAATCGCCAGCCAACATATGTCCCGGGGTGGGTTGGGTGGTAGAAAATTCGATTAAAAACACGCTCGCCGTCGGGGTCGGTTGGGATCGGGCGGACAAAAAAGCTGGGAACTGATACTACCATTCCATTTATGCGTGAGTGCGTGCGTGCGAGTGTTGGTGCGTGGTGCTTCCTCCTTCCTGGCCTGGCCGGCGGACGGACGGTGGTGGGACCTCTTCGACAGATTGCCGGTTGCCCGCGGGGGCCGCCGGAACGCAAGTGACAGTCACGCGCCATAAAACATTGGATAAATTATGCGCTCTTTCTTCGATGCACGCCCAAGAAGGTTTCCGGGACGGGAGCTTCGTGCAATTAATAGGAAATGGAGATTGCCTGTGACGTGCCGTGGTCTGTCCATCCGTCTGCTCGCTCGTGTATGTGTGCGGGCGCTTTTCACTTTCCGTGTCGGTTACATATGAATTACCGTTCGGTGGGGCAGCAGCAGCAGCAGCAGCATAAAGAATTATGTGCTACCCGCCAGAGAACAGCCATTAAACGCACCCTGATTTTGACGACCCGCGCGACCCGAACCCCACGGGCGAGCCTCTCCTTCCTGGGGCGGGAGTTTGTTTAACAAATGATTCATTTACTTCCCAAGACGGCGACCCCAAAACGGGAGGCTATGCCTCAGGGAGCATGTAAAATGTGACGTATTTATGTGCACCGAACATCAATAAAGCGGGCGACTTAAGTGCTCAATTTGCATGCCCGGGCTTTCCCGGGGGGAGGAAAGCGCTCGAGCGAGGCGCCCGTGCCATAAAAGCCTGTTTTAATTTTCTGTTTAGGGTCCTTTTCCTCCCAAGCGACCTGACGACGGTCCTGACGTTGTGCTGGGCCGCCCCACTCAGCTTGATGCAGTTTGGCTTCATAATTCAATTGTGAACGAGTCACGCCACGCCAACAACAGCGCTCTGGCCTTTTTTTTCTCACCAATTTAAAATTATTGATTTGACAACGCGCGCCCCAACCGACCATTTATTGAAACGAAACATTCGGTCCGAAGCGAAACGCGAAACCAGTCACCGAATCGGTACTAAAGCTTAAAACCCCATCAAAATGGGCACATAAAAGTCGCTTCTGGTTCGACGGCGATGCGGAGTTTCTAGGAACGGTAAATGGTATCACCCGATCGACGCCATAAAACGGGAAGAAATTCCGCAGCCACCGAGTGGCCCCCTCGGAAAAAAGGAGCTTCGATGGATCAGCTTTCGGGGTCGGGCGGTGAAGCAATTATCGCGGGCGATCGGCCGATGCTGAGATTAAATGTCGGCCATCGGGCTCGAAGTGCGTGAGCTGCGTACGCCCGAGCGTATCCGGATCCGTTCTGGGCAGCAAAACGGAGTGGCCCGTTTTTTTCCATTTTCTAAACCTCGATCAGACCAACCCGATCCGAGCCGATCAGCCGATGATCGGATTGATGGGCGGATTTATGGCCGGAATGTTTACGATGCGCCACGTTTACGGCGCTAGATCGTCCGCCGAGGATAAGGCGCGGGAATGCAAATGAGTCGCGCCGATGCTGGACTTCATTCATTCAGAGTGCCCCCGAGGGGGGAAGACCCGCGACCCGGGAGGGACATAATTCGGTAGCAAATGGTGAGATGAATTTATTTGACGAGAGGGACACTTTGCATAAAGTTTGCATGCTAAACACACGGTTGGAGACGGCTTGGAGTAATGCACAAACGCCAGCGCGGGTTTGATTCGGTGGCCGACGTAACTTAACACCGTGTCGTTGCATTAACGGTCGATACGGTGAAGTTGTGAATGAAGCTAACCTGCCGTTCGGCGTTTGAATGCTAAATGGAACGGCTCATTCGGGCAACAAGAACAGGATATTCGAGATTATCTTTCCTTTTTATTATCGTTTGCCAATGATTTGTCCGGCGGTCCGGTGAAGGATACCCCACTTGCGATGACGTCAGATGACGGCAGTCCACAAACAGCATAACGCCTGTCGGGGGTAACAATAGAAAAGTTCGCTCTCGCTTTTTTAAAGGACAATCGGAACCGAACCGCATCAAAAACGCGATCCATAAATGGTGGTCCTTGGGCGATACGCTCTGGGCGACTGCAACTGTCAGGGCGTTGCCGTCAGAGCTGAAGTGTGTTCGCTTTTACAGGACATCTCCCGTGGGCGTCGAAGGATAAAAGTGACACCGGCGCTGGCGCCGTGCCGGAGGTCCTGGCGGCAGATTGTAGTCGCGGAAAGCCTCGCGTCAGCCAACCAAAAAAGAAAAGAAAACAAAAAAAAGGCAATCAACCGAACGTGCCACCAGCAGAGACGCGGCGGGCCACGGCGAGCTGATGTCAAAGTTTATGACAGAACCAATTAAAAGTATTCCGAACAATATTATACACAGACAGAGCGAGAGAGAGAGAGAGTGAGGGAGAGAGAGAGCATTTTTTCCCCCGATGGCCGCACATTGCGTGGGGTTTGTTCGTCATGTAAATGCGACATGCGTTTTTCTCCGTTTCCGCACCCGCGCTTCCGGACGCTTCGCGGGTGTCCGGACCCAGGGAAAGCTTCGCTCACATTTCCGTTACATTTTACGCTGACACCCTTCCCCGGCCAGCCCGATCCCGGATTGGGGATTGGCGAAGTTTGCGCGATTGAGTTTGGCGCGTTTCGTGTTTCGGGTATCCGTGGCGGATCCGTCTCGCGTCGGGCTCCCTCTGCATCGGAGCGGTTCTGATACGGTTGTCAGCGCGCGCGAGTCTGACATGTTGATGGGTGGATCGGTGCATGTCGCTGTCGGTCGGTCGAATGTGTGTGGAAAATTATTAAATTGTTTATCTGGCGGTGGACAAGAAAAAAACCCCTCACAATCGGGAATGTGAGAGTCAAAAAATGTGTCAAAAACTGGCATGACATAGATTTCATTTCGTACGATTTGATGGCCCAAGGACTGAACCGAGACGGGATTAGACGGGAACCACGCGAAACGAATCGTTTTGGGCCGCAGTTAGCAGGCAGTAACCAATTACGTCTGCTCGTAAACAAATGTGGCCACTGCTGCTGCGTCTTGCGTTGGTCCTGATTTCGGCGCAGCATAAAACGGCCCTCCGAACGGCCTCGGTTTGAGAGGTCCCACACCCTGCGCCCCTGCGGCCTGGGTGATAAAATGCAACATTTATGCGAACGCTCACTCGGCCGTGGTTCCCGTTCCGATTTGATCGCCCTCGGTGATATGAGTAATTAATTCGCTAAATTGTCGCTACGAGAGTCGCTCTCTTTTATTTCCCGCGCGTGGGGTAATGTTTACCACCCCCCCGGCACCACGACCGGGGCTCACTAACTGGGCCGAAAGTTTTATTTTCCACCGACCAGGAGCGGCCAGGAGATTGCATTATAGATGAAATGTGCGACTGCAAAAGAAGCGTCATCGGACGCAGAGATGCTATCGGTCCGGGTCCGAGGAAATGTGCGCAAACGGTGAGGGAAATGGCGAGGAGCAGGGTCGGCCGAAAGATTGCCGGCCAGCGATTAGATTATGGGCGCTTTTAATGGCGCACAATTGTCGTCGGCAAGTTAATTTCCTCGGCTCTCGGGCGCGTTGCGCAACCAAACGGGGGGGACACACGCGCGCGCGAGGCCTAATGGTGTTCATCCAAGACTTAATTGTCACAAAGCAGCGAACACACCGACAAGCCGAGCGATCTATTCGACTTTTTGAATGTGAATGATGAATACTTTCACCAGTCTTATCACTTTTTGAAAACACCTACAACTTGTCGCAGACGAAATTAGAATACAGCGCATGGGATGAAAAGATCCCTAAAAGCTTAAGAAGAGGCTTTTCAGCGCCACTCCAACATTTCTGTGTCTCTTTTGTAGATTCGGTGATTTATCTTTACGATGGAACGAAAATGGACCTCAACCATAACCTTTTCATTCGAGTGAAATTTCTTACCGATGAGCAGTTTGAAGCATAATTAATGTAGCTCGACCATTGTGTTGATTGATTTGTGATTTGAGATTTGTAGTCTTCATGAAACATTTTTTTGTTGCAATTGTGGCCTACAGGCGCTTCAATGATGCAATACAATATTCACTGTTGATGGCCAAACACTACTCAGATTCATCAATACGATCTTGTTTTTGGCCAACAGTGAGCAAACACGGCACCCACTTTGAAAAGAGCTTTCTCATAGTCAAATGTTCATGGAACATAAGGCAAACATGTTTGTTTTGAAATCTTTACAGTATCAGCAAACTAACCCAACTTCACTTTTAGATTCTAGATTTAGAATATTAAAAGGAGAACATAACTCGTTCCCCTATTACAAATAGGCAAAGTGGGACGCTTTTTCTGGCGAAAGCTGTCGAGAAAGCTTTCATGGAATTGCATAGTTTGGATATAAATATTTCAGTAGAAAAATTTCAATTTCGGGAAAGTTTCCCCTTTCGCTTGACGGTAAAAAATCATCCAATGGGATCATGTTTAAAACAAATTTTTGAATACTTTTCTTAGCACAAGCTACTCAAAATTTGCGTTACGCTTTCTAACAACTACAAACCTGTGTTCCTGTTACATTTTCGAAATTTCTCCGCGATCGCGATCGCGATCTGCGAAAACTCCTTTAGCCAGTTGTTTTATTCGAGCCCCGTTTGAAGAGAAACAGGCCACTTTTTGGTACATTTTTGCACCATCCGAACAGCAACATCCGGGTTACGCTTGGCCCCGTATGTTCGATTTTTGCATTTCACACGACACCGCCAGGTTCCGTTCGGCTTGGCTGCGGTACATTTATCGGCATATCAATTAGTTGCGCTCCGCGATCCGCGATGATGTTGTACGGACTTCCGCTATTCCCCCCGCACTGCAGCGCTGGGGAACGGACCCCGCACAAATTTATGCGCACAAACCGCGGAAAACGGGAGCGGCCACTCGGCGAAAACCGAAGGGGCAGGCAACTAGAACTGAAATTGTAACACCATTTAGGAGTGTCTGCGCGAGGGTAATAAAAGTTGGGCGAAAAAAATGTCATCCAACCGACGGCGACGGTGACGGCGGCGGTGGCGGCGGCGACAGACGCACAATTTATGTTCCACTTCCTTCTATTGTCGACGTTAATTCGAACTCCAATAAATTATGCTGATTTGCTTTCGCTGCCGTCGCGTCGGAAAAAAGGGGCCCGGGTATCGGATTTTTTGTTTCATCCGAACGACGAGAAGAGGCACACCAAAAAAACGAGCGGACCAAAAGTCGGGCCATTAAACGCAACGGGCGCTGGCGATGATAGGAAAGTCGCGGTGGCGGAAATCGTTGGGCTGCGTGTCAGGGGATTCCATCAGTGCACTCTTCGGGGCCGGGAATGCAATCGAGCGCAGCGAGCGATGAGCGAAAAATCAGTCACCGGTGACACGCAGCGAGGTTGGGCCCATCCTGCATCGATCGGAACGTTCGTGTGTTGGGAGCATTTATGCGAGGGCTTCATATTCTGCCGCATCCCGCGGACCGCGACAATGATAAACGGTCAATTTTGAATGCAAATTTTCTAACATGCCGCCCACCGAAACCGGCCGTATGAGGTCATTGATGGCTTTAAGAGGTACGTGACATTGGACCGGCTGGTGTGACCGGCTGGCAGCGCTAATCATGATCCATTTGGAGTGGATGCTACTCGCGAGCTACCGAAAATATGCTAAACAGTGTGTGGTGAAAACTGGCGGCACCTTAGAGAAAAGGTGCCGACAAACTCGCGGTTCCCAGGCCCCTTACTTGCTTAAGCCTTTACTTTTTTGTCGGCTCGCCATTCCCCGTTCCAGATATCAAACGATCTAAAACACGATCTTAAGGCGTCGCCGGCCACGGGTTCTTATGGTGCCGCACGGAAACCAAGCGCCGATGAACATATTAAATAGATCACGCACCTTTCGGCGGCGCGCCCCGGTGCGACTTATTGGCTTGTCCCAAAGTGACAAATCACTGGCGGAATATTAACACGGACCGGCACCCCGGGGCCGAACCGAAGCTTTGATTAAATTGGAATATTGGGTGGAATATTTTACGTGTGCCAATGTTCTCATAAATCGGCCCATAATTCTGTCGCAACCGGACCGGTGCTGGTGGTTTCGCACCACAGGCGAGCAAATTGAAATGATTTGCATTTGTGCCACCTTATGCTGCGCCGCAGCATAACCGGCCGGATGGCACATAATAGAATTTCAGAAGCCAAGAGAAAAAGGAAAAGGTATTATAAACTCGCTCAATTTACTCGCTCACACCTGCTGCGGTCCTGTGGCCCGCGTTTGACGTTTATGGCGATGAGACACCCCGCGCATTGGATGATCCCTCCTCCCCCCCCTCGCAACCGATCGATCGAATATCGATCCGAAAGGACCCGGCACAGATCGACCCGCGGGGCACAAACGGTGCATCGGTTTTAGCACATTTCCGGCTCCCGGCGGCCCACCGACTGAGGGTGTTAATGAGTTTCGCTTGGCGTGGCAAAAGCGCGTGTCACCGGCAGTGGACATTCCTGTGCCGCACCGTGCCGCCGGTGCATTCGGTTGCCGAACGCGCCAAGAATCTGTTCATTAACCTCAAACATAATTGGTAATCGATTAAAACGCGAACTGTGTGCGATTGCTCATTTGCAGCGGTCGGCTCGGCGTGGCGAGCAGGGCAGGGCCGGAATGTACGGCAGCGGGAAAATGTTGTGCAATTCACTTTCAAAGGGCTTACATAAATAGGTAATTTCCCGGTCGCTTCGGTTCATCTTCAAAATTAAACATTTACCCACAGCTTTGATGGTGTGTTAACAATTGATAGCCCGGTCAAAAAACGGTTGACCCGTTTGAATGTAAACGAATTTTGGGTAAAAAAAACTGGAAAAAGTGAAACCAATAACACTTTGATAAATTATCCATCTTTATTGATCATCGTATATTTGAAAGGAAAAACAGCAACGCGTCGAATCGTTCATCGAGGACATCGAAAAGCCGTCGTCATTGGCCGCAGGTGGCAGAATTAATTCGGAAATTGTCGTTATTATCATTTTATGATTGGAGATAATTTTAACCTTCAAAATCGTGTATTTACTTTTCAACATAGTCACCGTTAAGTAATTGGGCATGTCACATGCCAAAAACTAGGATTTCTAACGACGGGAACTTAATTTTGTATCTGTCCAACAACCAGAAGGAGCCGATCGTGTTCCGATTTAATCCGTATTTTTCAACCCAAACCTCCCAAAATAATCAAAAATGCGTAATACTTTTGCTACTACACTTTTGCGTCGGGCTTTGTAAGAGATCTTTCATCATAGTTTGATTACTGTTGCCCATAAATAATGCACAGAAAGGGCACTTTGGAGAAGTGAACTCCTGTCTCGTGGTGGGTTTCAATAATAGATTTATTCAATATTCATCCCCGAACCGTGTCCGTGATTCTGCCGCTGGTTGGAGCTTCAGGTGCAATTCAATTGTAAAAGAAAGCCGCAAACAGTAACATAATTTATGCGTTCGATCATGGTGCGCCCCACGGACCGGCCGAGTCCATTATTGGCGTAAAAGCCGCCAGCCGCCGGAGGTGCTCTATTCAGCAGTCGTAATCGCAAGATGGATCGATCGATCGTGCCAGAACGCGGCTTGCATTAGCCAATTAGCCGTCGTGGACCGCACTGTTCCGTCTTTAGCTAATGTCACCATCCTGGAGACCTGGCCTGGCGCGTGTGTAGGCGAACATTGCTCCATTTCATTTCGATCCGATCCGATGAGCCCCTGGATCCGATGTGGTGGTGGGTTAAATTGTTATCTAACCAAGAGTTCAGTTCTGGGGCTTACCTTTGGCGGCGTATCATTTATGCCGGGCTTCGAAGGTACCGCCAGTGGTCTCATTAAACAAACCGATAATAAATGTTGAGTGGTGTTCTTCGGCAGGAGCCGGCAATCTCTAGGGAAGGCCGATTCTATTACACCACCGACCTCTCGGCTTTCTTTCGCCTCTACACTCCAAACAGTGTCGGACCGGCACAAGCCGTGTTCGTGTTGACAATAATCATAGGACGACAGTTGTTCGCTTGCCAGTTCGCTGTACTTCCCGTGGCTTTTTGCAATCCGACCGTCACACCAACGCAAGTCGGAACGCCGATTCGAGAACGTCTCCCTGCGAAGCGGCTGTTGCTAAACGAAGGGGTTTGGATTCTTAAATTACATTAAATCGGTTTGGTTCTGCCGTTCTTTCTTCGCTGCTCCTTTTGGCTGGTTCCGTCAGCGCGTACCGGCGGCATCGAATCGAACTGTTGCCACAGTTATAATGAATAAACAACCATAAATCTGCGATGGAAAATCAAAACGCTTCACGTGCGCACACCGCCACGTGGGCCGAAGCTCCGTTTGGCTGCCAGTTGACAACGTGACCCCCTGGGTAAGTGGCACCAAGCGGTACGCTGTTCATTTGGCAGTCCGTACACTGTGAACGAGAAAGTATTAATTAAACCACCAAAGAGTAGGAAGTTTGTATTACACTTTAATACTCCGATAGGTTCCTTCCGAAATTCGTTCCAAAACAAAAATTAGATTTACTTTTACGACTCTTTAACGACAGTTTTGATTAAATATCCGGTGAGCAACAAGGGCGGTGACATAAATTGGCAAACTTTTGCGCAAACTTCGGCGGCAGGACCATCGGCGATCGGGGTCACCGTGTGGGTCTACTTCGTTACCTCACGCCAAGCTGGTCTTTCACGGTTCAAGTTCGTGGAAAACGGGCGCAAAACAGCAATAAATATGCAAAAAAATGGTCAAACTCGTTAACAGGACATTGCATTGCATGTTGTGTTTGGTCGGGCGATAACTTATTCGAGGCACTTCCTTCCGAAGGGAGGTCCTGCTGAACTAATGTGGATGTGCTGCAAAGAATGAGTGTAATAAAGATCACGATGTAGTAACACTAAGCAGCTCTAGAGCTCTGACTTTTTTAATGATGACAATTGATGGTTGCTTATCATTCAAACTGAGCGTAAGTGTGTTCGAGTTCCACTTCGACTGGTTTGGGCCCGATTTTTTGGCAATGCCTGACTATGCTTTAATTGTTTGATCCAATTAAACAACTCAAATGCCAAGGAACTTCTCCTCCTTTCGGCGACACGCGAAACTGTCCGCTTTCAGCTTGTGCCACAAGTTCCGCTTACTGATTCATTATAATTTCCGCTTTGGCGCCGTATTGATTGACCGCCTCGAACGGAATTGGCAGGTGTTGGAACACCCTTTTGAAATGCATCCGACGACTCCGTGCGATGCATTCCACGGTTCTCCGTTCGCTGCCAGTTGGGCACCATCTGCCAGAGTCTGAGTCTGAGAAAGAGTTTAGAAGTTAGGAATTCCATACAATATCAGTCAGCTGGTTCAGTGGCATCCCTTCGCATAGAGTGTCCTTGTCCTTGAGCCGGAATCGAAACGGGTTTCGATTCATAACCACCACGAACGCCGTCGCGGCCCTTATCTTTTGGTTCACATCTAGATTAGGTTTTTGGATCGACCGTTCGGTCGGTCCGCTCGATCATCCGTGTCCGATCACGATCAGCTTCCTCGCGCCGAAAGCTTCCGGTGACATCTGGACATCGCGCCCGACGGCGGCGGCGGCGGCGCAACCGACGGGCATTGCCGGAGCCGGATGATGATAAATCGTGTCTAATTCCGTTAATGTTGCATTCATCCGCTGGCCCTCGGCAAGAAACGAGCCAACACAAAAAACAAACGTCCACCGTACACAATGGGCGAGTTAACTTAAAAGAGCATATTTACGGAACAGGAATAATGTAGAAAACTCGCCTTCCCTGCCGGGAGTTGACGGGGCAACTTGGGACCTCCAGAATGCGAATGCACTCGCTGCTGCACCCACTACGTTGTCATGCGTGCTTGCGTGTGTGGGAGTGCGTTCTTATGCAAATGCGTTGGCGCACAGGCGAAACAAAAACACATTTCACAATGGGCTAAATGGCCCAGTCGGTTGGTGAAAATTATTGAAATAGCCCCTCATTTTTTCAAAGAAAGCTGGTATTTTAAAACAAAAGTTTGGTCGCTTCGAATTTTCGCTTAAAAATGCATCAAAAAGTAACAGGATAATAGCAATGGGCAAGAGGTAGCAACGTGCCCGTTGGATTGCATACCTCTAGGCGCATTTTACGGTGGAGCTTTCTAAAGAGTGTGGAGCTTCGGTGAAAAGCTCCAAGGTTCACCGAAGTAATCCGGTTTGCATACCCTTTAGGCGTTTACAATTGTTAGTAAAGCGCCTACAATGCTGCAATTCGGTGGACACGGTGCTACCTCTTGCGCAGTATATTTCCCTATTACTTTTGCGGCGTTTTTGTTTGCCAATTTGAGTTTCACAATAGGTTCTGCGAAATTTCTTCCGTCTTTTATTTAGCAACAGAAGATGAAAGAATTTTAGTCCTTTTTATTTTATTGGCACTTAATTTACTTTAAACGAAAATCCGATCACCACCCAGTGTGCCCGAAAAGGGGAGGTGCTTACGGTGGTTGTCGCGCTAAATGTGACGCCAGCACGGCGACCGCTAACGAGCAGCGCAAATGAGCCATCAAGCGCTGCGCAGATCATCGTTGCCGCACGCTGCCGTCGTCGCCGTGATGTTGATGTGAATGTTGATCATCCGTTACCCTCCCTCGTCCATTGGCAAGGTTGGGGACAAAATGGCAAGCCCACAAATCCCGTAGCAAGCTTGGCACAACGTCGGCGACCGGGCGGAGGGTTCTGCTTCGTGACGATCGGTGCAGGAAGTCGGTACCCGGCCCCCCCCGTTTGATTTATGATGCTGCACAGCGGCGGTGGCTGAAGAGTCGCCACTCGTTGCCACTTGTCAACGCCGTAGACGAACGGCGTGCCACCCTGGCGTGCCCGAAGGTGGTAAAAGATCGCAAACGATGGCGAGCCACCCCGTGGAGTTCTATAATTGGTGTTAATAAACGAATAATTTGTTCGTACCGACGGGGGCGATAAAATGCTGGCCCCATACACAATACCAACCGATTGCGGATCGAGCGATCACGCGATCCATTGGCCGCGGCTGGCAGGATCACAGGGAGGCACAGAAAGTCCACACGCCGGTTTCTATTCGTAATATTTTGAATTTTATTTTCTCTTAAAATAGTTTTGTTTTTTGTGTGTTTGCAGTTTGTTGCTTCATATACTTTACGCGTTTTTTGTTTTTTGTCCGTTTGCCATTTTTCGTTTCACCATTATTGCTCTTTTACGACTTACAAAAATAGTCTAGGGTTTACGTGTGTGTTCTCGAGTCTGCGTGTGTGTTTTGCGGGTGTTGTTTTCCACTTTTCAACCCTCTCACCGCGCTCTGATGCGAGTGTTTTTTTTTGTGTTTGTTGTGTTTGTGTTTTGTTACCGTGACTGTTCTCTTTTTTTCTGTATGCCTTTTAGCTGTGTGTTTTTCGTTTAAATTCCACCTCCGGTAGTTGATTAGTTTATTCTTTTACGCGCAAATCGAAGAATTCCACTAAATGCAATCTTCACGCTCTTGTCTGCCACTCGGGACAGCTCGGATCGCCGCCTAGCGCCCTAGTGGTTTTGTTGTATTGCGTCGTTACGAAATTAAAATATGATTAAGAGCTGATCGGCAGAGCTTCGGCCCCCCCGGGTCCAATGTACAAACGCTTCTGCTCGATCGACGGTTCGATCACTGTCGGCCAGTGAACCCACCCCCAACGCACACACTAGGAACCAATGGGGTATTAATCGTAACATTAAACAGAAATCATAAACATAGAAGAGGAAGGAAACTGAAGCTCTGAGCAACTGAGGCGAATTACACTGGTAAAGGTCACCGGGCATCCACGGCTGACTGGATGCTGACTTACTATCTATCAAGCGCTCCCGGTTCGGTTCCGTCCCTGCTGCGTCCCTGTGACGGACAGGTTGAACGCTAACACGATCAATAAATTATCACACTATTTCCAACACTAGCATAGCAATTCCTCCTTGCGGGGACCAGACCCGGGCAGTCCGGTGGCGGACATTACAAGTGGTAATATAGGGTGGTTATTGGTAAAAACGAACGAACGAAAGCGAAACAACCCGAACCTCGAAAGAGCCACTGCTGCTGCGTTTGGTGCCGCCAAATAAATTACGTAATTTTCACCGATTGCCGTTAAGGCGACAAGTTCTCAATCCTAAAGGAAGGATGCTAATTTTGCGCGTTTTGTGAAGCGCCAGCCGAGGACACTTTGAGTGGCCGATTCGTGGCACTTCGGCGCTCGCGTCGAAGCGTGTTGCCAATTTTTTTTTTTTTCGAAGGACATTTTTATGGTAAACCGTTTGGTGGACAACGACCGACGGAAGATTAGCGAAGCAGTAGAGTGTGTAAGGGGTCGCAAGAAAAGAAAAGAATTGCTCCGATTAGATAGATTCTCACGCGAGCGGTAAACTCTTCGTGGGTTTATTCAATTCTCTTCTCAACCAATGCGCTGTGTGCGTCTGCGTGTGTGTCTGTGGCCTTTCCGACGGAGTGCGTGCGTCACTGGTTCCGCTTTTCCTGGGCGTTAAAATAGGCTAGTTAATTGGGGGGATAGGGCAGGGTTTCTATTTACAGAATGTACACACTCGTCCATACTCCGGCGTTCATTTCTATTGCGTTTTCTCTCGGTTTCAAGATGTCGCCTAACCCTATCTCTCTCTCTCTCCCCCTCTCTCTCTCTGTGTCTAGTGACTGTGGCCTGGTGCAAGCAAGATTCATTTCCTTTCGCGCGTGTGTTTTATTGTTGCTCTACTACTTTTTGCCCCTTAACATTAGGCGAACTCAAAAGGACCACCAAAGTCCCCCATTTTGTTTGTTTGTTTTTGTCCATTTTGACTTCTACAGAATTGAACTGGTCTGTCCACATTTTGATGCGAGTTTTTTTTGTTGCACGAAACCGGTAAGGGACCGTTCCTTCCTTCTTAAGGTTTTGTATCCGATCGATCCTGCGGCGCCGACGAAGCCTTCCTACGCCGAGCTGGCGACGGTCTTTGGTCAGATTGCTTCGATGCCAGATGCGCAGTGGTTCGTACGGCCGCCCAGACAGTCCAAAACAATTCGAGCAGTTAGTCGAGCAGTTTTCGAGCAGTTTTCGAGCAGTTATTCGAGCAGTGCGGAAAGTGTTTGGACTGCCCGAACGGCGCACGACGGGGACGCAGCAACCGGAACCGGATCCGTCCCAGTCCTACCTACGCCAGCTCGTAGTGCGTCCGACGGTCACTCGGACCGATCGCCAGCTGTCACATGCCCTGATCGAGGTGCAGAGTCTGCGGTGGCGGCGGTGGTGGCGGCGCCGCTGGTGGTGGCGCCGCATCGTAGAGGGCCGTGCCGGGCGCGGTGCTGGCCAGCGGATAGTACTCGCCGGCCGTACGTCACTGATCGTGCCCGGGATGGTGGTGCCCGGCGTGATGATGCGGGGGTCCTTTGGGGCCATTCGATTCGGAGGGTGTCGGAGACGAGGCCGACGACGCTCCGACGCTCCCGTTGACGCTGTGCTTCACCTCCAACCCGTTCACCATCTTCTCGATGCTCTTCAGCTCGGACGGTGAGTTCGAGGGTGGGATGCTGGTGGGTGGCGGCGGAGGGGCTGGAGGGGCTGCAGGGGCTGGTGGCGCACCGAGTGGCACACCGGGCGGCAACTGAGGGGCAGGTGGCATGTTGGCGGCCGCGTTGGCGTCGGCCGTCGTCGGGGACGTCGGATGCGGGGTCGGGGTGGGCGAAACGCTGATGGGGCGCGTCGGCGGCGAGTTGGAGGCGGCCCGGGGCGGGTGCTGCTGGGGGCTGCTGCTGAGGCTGCGGGCGCCGGCCGAGTTGGAGCCGGGCGTGACGGCGTCGAACGCGGACCCGAGCCCCGACGGTAGGCTGTAGGGCGAGAAGCGGTGGCCCTTGAGGCCGTGCAGGGGCGAGGTGGGCGAGTGGCCCGAGTAGTGGCCGAAGAAGGCCGGGTGCTGGGCAGCCAGCGCCAGCTGCGCGTTGAAGAGGAGCCCCGGGTTCATGGCGGCGGCCGCCGCCGGGTTGTGCAGCAGCGAGAGGTGCGGCGGCGGGTACAGCCCGTGCGGGTACAGGTAGGGCAGCAGGTGGGGCGGCGGGTGGATCGGCGGGCCGACGGAGATGTTGGGCGACGGGTACGAGGTGCCGGCGCTGCTCGACGACTCCTTCGGGCTGCCCGACGTCGGCCGAAAGGCACCGGTGCTCCCGGACACGCTGTCCGAGCAGTTCGAATCGCTCCCGTCCCCCCGCTCGTTCTCGTCCGCCTGCAGCCGCCTCCGCATCGCTTCCTCCGCCCGCTGGACATCCTCGAAGTTGAACCATCCTGCGAACGGGAGCGCGGCGAACCGAAAACAACACCGTCAGCACCGTTGATGGGTTGGGGGAGTTTGTGAAGGGGGGAGAAAGGGGGACCTCTTGAGGAAAGGGGAGGGATACTGACCTGAGGCGTGGTGGTGCATCTGCTGGCTGAGCGACAGCAGCGGGCTCTGCGGGGGGCCGACCACGTCCAGCAGCTTGTCGTCGTCGTCCATCGTTGATATGCTATTCGTTCGGTGGTCCAGCCCCGCGGGGCCCCGCGAGGAGCTGACGGAGCTCGGGCTCAGCTTGTCACCGTCCGAGCTCCGCTGCCCCATCAGCGACTGCCTGAAAGCGGAGCAACTGAAACCCGTACTGGTTAGCGTCAGGGTTCGCGTATTAGAATTGGTTCCATTGGCTGCGTGTACATATGCGTGTGATGGGACTAGGGGGTGGAAGGGGGAGCGGGGACGAAAGGACCTCACCGGATGTCGCAAGGAGTTCTTGCAGAACACTCTTACGCCTCGACAACAGTATGAGTTTTCTCTACAGGTTTTTTGATATGCTAGCGTCCACACTAGAAGCTTTTGCGCGAAAAATTCCGTGAGCTCCAGTGAGTGAAATGACAGTTCGTTTGTTTATGCTTTGATTTTTCAGTTTCCTTTCCTTCTCCTTCTATGGCCATTTTTGTTAAAATTTGATCCACTGTCGAAAACCTAGCCATATTTTTGGAAAGCAATAAAAATTTGCCGCAAACTGTCAAATTGAAAAAAATACCCCCGAAACGGGAAAATATCCCGTAAACATAAGGCGCTCAAAAGCAACTCAAAGTAACTCACGGAACTCTAGCAAAAGATTCATAGTTTCTTGGCCTGCCATACATTTTTACCAAGTTTCTCATACTGTGGACCCCGGGTTATACCCCCCTATTATGAAACTCCAACTCGAAACTCGAACGGTCATTTGAGTTCATTTTTCTATAGCTTTCTCTTTCTGCCCTCTCAATTGCTGTATTCTGCTTTCTCTCTTACTGTGCTCACTTGAACGATCGAGTTCTCGATTCGAGTTTCATAATAGGGAGGATAGTCTTCGAACGGTGGACCGCCTCTGACCGAGTGCGAATAACGAATCAAAAGGCAGACTCCTGCGAGCTGGTCCAGGACGACGGAACACACCACTTGATAGATCGCCTCCGGGGGCTACCGAACACTTCATCATCCGCCACGGCGGCCGCCTTAGTCCCGCCGGTGACAGCGCGACAATGCGCTACAAATCACCCGCGGGCCCGGATGCTGCATCAGGATCATCGTCCGAACGTCGGGACTTTCGTCGGGAAGAAGTGGCCACGTTTTTTTCCCATCGGCAGATGACGAGGCGTAAAACCCAGGACCTGGCGCCCGAGTGAAAGTGATGATAAATAGCATCGTCACGCGACCGGAAGCCCGAATCAATTGCCGTAGCCCAGATAGCCAGGACGTGTTGATGATGGTGTGGGGACCGGGCAAGGACCCGCTAACCGCCAGTGATTGCCAAACTTCTCCGGGCCATAAATCTTCTCCTCGCGCGTAGGCCATTTTGTTGCGTAGAGCCGGACGGACCCGATGACAGCTGCTCATAGCTCAGGCCCCGGGGGGGAGGGCGCAATGAATAAATAATCACAAACACATACACCATCACACCGCCCACCGGCCCGGTGCGTGATGAGACGATTCTTTCCGTGCGGATAAATTATGCCACCCGGCCGGGGCGGGGGGGGGCCTAACCCTTTCGCCCTTCAAACCAGGAGCGTTCAAAGTGGCATAAAATATGGGCGCGAGTAAAAGGGGTGGCCCGGAGTGGCCTCACCGTCTAACGCCGGTTAACGGCCAGCATAACTCATCCCCCCGCTCCGGGGGTCGCAGGACGGATAAGGGGGTCCTCGACGCGAACGGGTTAACCGAAGCGAACGGCAGGCGAAGAAAACAAAAATAGGAGCGCGGAACCCAACACCAGCCCATTTATGGGTCACACGCATCCCGCGACGCACGCACGAACACCTGGCCCATGGCCAACGAAAAAAAAATGGCCCCCGGGTTCATAAAAAGTGGCTCCAGTTTATGTTGGGGAGCGGGGTGCCGTGTCGAAACCAAAGTTCGCACGAAAGGTGCGGCCACGCAATCAAACGCCGTTTAGGCCCAAACTTTCGTGGTCGATTTGACGGAACGCTGGAAGGGTTTATGGACGACCGCCAGGAGGAGACCGAATGCGTTTGGCTTTCGGGGTTTCGGTTTCAACACTTCACCGTAATGGCCTTTCGGTGGCGGCCTTTTATTCGTCCTTCCTTTCCGCCCGATTGTTTGTTTGTTTGTTTGGGGTCACACACCACGCAGGACACGAATTCGGCGTGCGCTAATCAATAAAATTATTCGATTATTCTGGCCGCTGATAATTTATGATAGTTCCCGATCTCGAAGACCAAACCGAAGCCGATTTACCAAACCGATCGCCATCTTATGGCTGAACGAATTGGAAGCAGGGGTGAGCAAATTTGGCCTGAGTGAATGCCTGAGTGAATTACTCACTAATTAGTGACCAACTCACGGGTCACTGCGATGCGATTATCGGGATGAATAAATATTGGTTTCATTTGTACAGTATTTGCGCTTTGCATCGATCGGGAATTTTCCTTATTTTATTCTGCATAAGACGCCTCTATAAGTGGTATCGATAGTCAATACATAGTTAAAGGTCTCAGCCTCATCATCGCTCATCATCGCCCATCTGGCTTAGCAATTACTTCTTCCATGACACTAGTCCTTGAACCCCATTCGGTGATTTTTTTGATGCTCTGGCTGGCATTGCAGCAGGATTTCTGATTGAAATCTCATTGAAATTTATTCAACATTCGCTATAAGCAGTCCACTTCCAAGCCTTTTCGATCAAGGATTGTTTTCCTCCCTTTCAGCCCCGAAAAAACTGGACAAGGAAACTAACTGGAAGCCTACGATGTGTTTTACAGCAGGACAATAAGGTACGTTGATTTGAACTAATAAAGGACTCGCCGGAGAAAAAATATCGCAAATTCGATTATAACTCGAAAAATCTTCCTTTATTCTTCTAAATCTATGTTATCACCAATAAAATAATCCCTACGATGTCCTTGGATCGGTTTCTTACGCTTAGTGAGTAGCAAGTCACATGGGATTAAGTCAGCCGAATGCGGTGGTTCCGGAACGAAATGGGTCGAGTTTGTGTCGAAATCGTCACGAAAATATGATGCAACAATTTACTCGTGAGGTAAGAACAAAGAATTGTCCCTCTACGAATTCGGGTTTGTTTTACTCACAGCATTACGCAAACGACGCCCTACACTCAAATAGCATTTCTCTGTTGACAGTTTTTAAAAGGACATTTGGAAGGAACTCATGATGCACCTCACCACGATCATTAAAGCCTTTCTAACGAAGCACTAACCACACTTACGGACATCTTCATAACAAATTCTGACAGGGACCGTATGGCGAACGAGCTATTTGTTTGATTTCCTTCCGGAAGTACTGCAAACGTGCTTCGTGGAATTTGAGTGGCCACAGTGAAAACTCGCCACAATGTGCCGTTGTAAACTATCACCACGCAGCCAATGCTTCAATAATCCAACCTGCTGATTGTTTAAATTACTTTCCTTATCAAGCGCTGACTGTTACACAAAAAGTTTTCAACTTTAAAAGTCACACCAAACCAAGACCCGAGTGTCGAGTAGTTCGAGCAGCTGAACCTCGGTCGAACGGCTGGCGCAAAGATTTATTGATTTTTCCGCAATTAAAGCCCCGCACTGGAGCAGAAGTGCAGCATATTCAAATGCTAATCCCACCGTGCAGCGCGCGCGCGCGCCAGGGAAAGCCAACTTTCGGTGGCCGATTTATCACTAAATTAAACATCCTTCTCCCATCCACCTCGGGGGTCATTTAACGGGACTTCCTTCTGGGCAACTGCAGTAGACGCCGACCAGCCCCGGGACCCGGGACCCCGGAATGATACATTGTTTCTGGCCAGCGAGCGAGCGGGCCAGTGTTCGGGCTGTTGGGCCCGTGTCCGGGGCCCAGAAACTGTCCGCCCGATGGATAATGGATTGAATTAGGGCAGGGTATAAATTTTACACCCACGAATCAACGCTTCCAACGCCCACCGGGCGGAAGTTTGGCCGTTGTTCCGGGGCCCAACATGCACCGGGGCCGCAAAAAGTTGCCGGTCGCCACAATGGAGGCTAGCGAACCTCAAACACCAGGACGTGGAACAACGCCCGCGTCCGACCGGCGGTTCGGGGATGGTTTGTAAATTTATTGGAGGGCCCCAGGAGGTCCCCGGGTGTTCCGGGTAAGCCCGGGGGGGGGGGGGGGTGCTGTTTTGCGAACAACAGCCGGTAGTTGCCCGGTATCGAACCCGGCCATGGTCGGGTTCAATTTTCTGGCTGCCGTACTTTCCAATTTCCAAGTGGAGCCTCGTCGAGTGGAGCCTTTCTGTGGGGTGCCGTTTAAAAAAAGGCGCACGAAACCCGATCAGCAGCCCGGGTGTAGTCCTGGCGTCCTGGCCACTGGTTCGGGGCGCGCGCGCTACATCTCTCGTGGCGAGCGCATAAATCAGTCTTCACGAAAATCACGTCACGTCACGGGGGTCGATCCGGAAAATAAACATAACCTTCCGATAGGACCAGGCCATGGGGTGAACATGGCCGCACTATCGAGGGGGGTGGTGGTGGTAGGTGGAGCGTGTGGTTTTTGCTACCCAATTTCTTGCCAGGAAACCCGGCTTCGGCTCCGGCTCCGGGTTCGTTATCACGATGATGGGCAAAAAGCTTATACACTGGGTGTGGTTTAATTTGCCACCAATTTGCATACTACATGAGCTCGGTTTATTTTATAGCTGCCGCTCTGACGCTCGTTCGGCTGGCTGGCTGGTGGATTGAGGTCCGGAGATAAGGACGCGTGAGGGGCCCCTTTTTCCGGGGTTTTCTTCGCCACCTCGCTCGCCTCGTTGAAAGAGATCGGAAAATTTCGCCGAGGAAAGGGCCTTTAAGCTGACGGGGAACGGTTTGTACGGTGGAGCAGCACGTGTTGGAAGTGTTCAATATTTTTTGGCAGCAGAACAAGCGTTGTAGAGCAGCGTATGTTGTAGTTTCCCGGTTCACTGCTCACGCTGCTGGGCCTACAAGTCTCGGTACACGGTTTTAAAATTAAACACACAATGAGCAACGAAACGGAAGGACCTTCTAACGGAACACAGTTTTCCCAAACCCAACCGGGGCGCGCCCGGGTCGAGAGTCCGATAAAAGTTTACGATCAATTAAGTGTTTGTTCAGCAAAGTTTAGAGGATAATAAAAATAATCGATCGTACTGACCGTGCGCTAGTTGTCACCAGGGCGTAAGGACGCGCAAGGACGGGCACCATAAATCTTGCCGTCTGTCAACACACCGCACCGGGGGCGATATAAAGGGGGCGAACCAAATTGAATAACTCTATTGCGCCGATGCCAACCATTTAGAAAATTACAGACCGTGCCGGCGGTAACCCTGTGTATCTATTTGTGGCCGTAATGCAGTACACCCCGTAAACAGTACCCAGTCCCCTTTTTCTGCGAACGCGGAACGTGTGACAGGACTCTTCACAGTCGCGGAGTGCGCGCGGCAAGGGGTTTCCCGAAAGTGAGATACACCGCTCCGGCTGGCAAACTATTACTCTAATTGACAAATGGCTCAGACCGGAAGCTAGTGGCCCCAGGCCGACGGTCGCAAAAGTGCAGCATCATGTGCGGTGGTGGCACGTGTCCTTCTTTCGAGTGAATAAATCGTTTAAGGAAATCGCCAGTGGACTTCGAGTGTTCGAGAAAAGGACTTTGGGTTGTGCAAATTCATCGCGACCCGGAAGGAAGAGATCATCCGTTTTTCAACCCGCCAGCCAACGTGGCATCCTTTTTGTGTGGCATCCCTTTCCGTGTTTGTTGTAAAGCGGCGGATACACCGTGTAACATAAAACGATCTTCGGTAATTTTTGCATTCATTTAATTCCGTTTTTCTTGCGGGTAAGGAGCAGATGCACTTCTCGCGTTGCCACTCGTCAACTTTCTCCGCTGGACAAAATTAAGATCAAATTATGGCGGCTGTCCCAGTGAGAGGTCCCATTAAGCATTAAGCACCACGCGGAACACAACAACTGCCCGGCCCCGGTTAATACGTTTAACATTAATAGAAAAGGAGCAAGAAACCCAGGAGTGAATAAAAACACTGGCCACCCGGCAATCGGATCGTTTGGAAAATGGGATCGGAAAAGCACTAAAAGCTTTTTAATTGCGCTCGCTAGCAAAGAGCGACACGAGCCCGGACGAGCCCAACCTGAAGATTGCTGCACATTACCCGCCGGCCGATGCAATTGCGATGCTTGCATTCGTGTTGCCTCTGACCGCCCGTAGCCTGGCCACTTACCGCTGTCGTCAGCTCGAAAGACATTCCAATAATTCTCGACGGCGGCCAGTCGCTGCCCTCTGAGTAGTCATTTAATTGAGTCATTTCTGTCGACCGAGCCCTCCGAGGGCGCGGGGATCAAAAGGAGGTGGCCAACCAACGGACCGGTCGACCGGTGATGCAATCGTTTCTCTTTCTCTCTCTCTGTCGTAAGGATCACCTTTCTTAAGTACTTCTCGCCGAAACGAAATGACCATTCAAGAGTTGCTCAAAAAACGGTGCACCCATCATTACTGTCGAATCGTCGTAGGCCCTTGTTTTGCGTGGCCCTACCGGGGCAGGTGGCCAGACTGAGCCAGTCCCTTTCATCTCTCAGGGAATCAGAAATAAATTGCGCTAGAAATTGTGCGTCGTTCCGAAGTGAAAAGAAAGAAAGTCGAGTCGAGAGATTATCGAGTTTGGGTGCCTTGTAATTTTCACATTACATGCCACGCCAACGGTGGCCCGCCCGGCGGGAGGTGCAACCCACCCCCCACCGTATATCTCCCCCCGAGGGCCACCCCCCACCGTATATCTGGCTGTCAATAGCGGCACCTTTCCGTGGGCATGTGTGAGTCGCTAATGCTTATTTACTTATTTATTTATGCATTCTTGAGGTGTTCCGGGGTGATTGCAATTTTGTGCGCAATTTTCCGACCAACCGACCGGTGGGGTAAATGGGTGAAATGAAGTGTTGTACGGAATTTTCCCGCCTGCCAAGGCGGACTTTTGCCGTGCCCTGGCCACCCGGGGTTGGAAGGAGAACTTAAACACGCCTTGGGTCTGCCTTTGATGATGACGAACGGCCGCAGCCAATAGACGGGAAAATTGGCGGCACAAATTGGTGCGGTGTTGGCCGTCGGTGGAAGCTACCGGAAAAATTGGCCCTAGACGGTGGGCCTAGTATCATGAATAAAGATTACCCGGTGGTCGGTCGGTGGTAACATGTGTCGCGATTGTTTGACGCGCGGACGCATTAAGCGCACGGTGCCCATAACGATGTAAATTATGTTGCCTGTAACGTACGGTCTGTAACGAAAGGAATAATGGCCAATCTTGGGTGGGATCTAAACTTTTGCGATCGATTTTTATACCAATTTATGGTCGACCTGGTCGGCAACGGGGCCCGGTCAATCACGGGCGGGCGGCGCATCTGATAAGCCTGGGCCACCATTGAGAAAACATAAACATTTATGCGCATGGCGCGAGTCCTGTCCGAAATGGCCGGTACCCGAATTTAAACGCACCCATGGGGCCAAGGATTTAGGAAAATTGCAAATTTCTTCGCCCTCATTCTCTCACTGGCCTCACACAAACACGCTGTTTGATTCCTTCCGGAACCGGAACCGGATGCGGGACCTCATCGTCGGACACGGAGCCGGAAGATGTGGCTTAAAATTGGTCGGCCGGCTACCGTTGCGAAAAGGATTTTGGGCCGATTTCGGGCAGTTTCCGGTATGTTCGGGCAACCGAGGATAAAAGGAACACGTTCAAGGATGAGCGGTCAGTCAGGCAGACGGGGCGGCCTGACTGACCGCTACGGGACGGACGGTGCGGGAACTGTAATTTGATTCATTTTTCATAAACCCGGTCCTTCGCCCGGATAACGGCCGACGGTTCCCCTGCCGAGCTGTGCCCTTTTTTCGACTTATCGAACAGTTTTACTTCCTGTGCGCCCGTGTCCTACATGATTTTCGCTGTCCGCTGTCCCCGTGTGGGGGAAGACGATGCCGGGAAGAGAGGATTACGCTAAAAGACGATCTACCGTCGATTAGGAGGAGATACCCTACCCAGCAGCAGCAGCAGCAGCAGATGATGATGATGATAATGTTGGAATTGATTGCTTTCGGATCCCTTTTTTTGCTTCTCCCGTCTCGGTTGGTTGGTGCATCGATTCGTCTTACGTCGGGAAAACGAGAGAGGGCCCCAGCATGCTGGTACGGAATTTTGCAGTCGATTGGCCTGGCCACGTGCGAACCCGGCCACAGCACAGGGGGGGGGCTTTTTTCGGGCAACAAATAGGATTAATGTGGATCTGATAATTGATATCGGTTTTGGGGCAAACCGGGGCTGGCCGGACCGGACACGGGTCACTGGCGTGTGTAGTCCGATTCTTGATTACACGCTCGTCCCGGAATACACCCATATGCCGGTGGATGGTTCAAAAACCCTGGAAAGGTTCAGAAAGTGTCGTTGTGGAGAATTCACAGCTTTTGAAGTTAATCGATGTCCTAGACAACGCCCTAGACGGTGGTGTCGCAGATGGTACTTGACACGGAACTCGAGGAATCAGTCAACCCAACATCGAGAGAGCGCAGAACGGAGAGCGCTTCGAAAGTGTTACTTGAAACGAATCCATTTCGGGATGGTCTGTCGGGAGGAGAGTCCATTCCATTACCTTCGAAATTGAGGGCCTCCTGTAGTACAGTTATATGGATAAAATTTGGGTAAATCGCTAACAGGCTCATCTTTTCACCAACAAAATCATTTGTAATGGATAGTAAAGCCAGGTTTGGATTCCTGTTCCTACGATGGTCTATCTGTAGCAAATGTAACTCTAAAATAATTTGACGTCAATCATAGTTTACTTTTGAAAATTGGTGTTTGTCCAACTTTTGTAATGTGGTTTGAGTCCTTTCTCAGCCTCCGGGAGACTCGTGTGAAAATCGACGATTCTGTCCGACGTTACTCATAGCGCTACATTTCTGCTCTTTTATTCTATTGATAGTTAGTCTTAGTTAGTTAGCAGAGCACTTAGAATCTTAGCATTTGTTTTACGTGTGGCTGAGAATTTGATTGAAGTGTTTAAACATTCTTTACTGTCTGACTGTCTGTCTGTCTTACTGTTCTTTACTGTACTGTCTCTGATCCGTCCAATTCCTGAACATGCTATTGTGTCATCATTTGATTCAACGTTCGGAAGATGCGATTGAACCTGTTCAGAAACGATTCTTTCGAGTCGTCATCTTGCACTTAGTATTGCGGGTTCTTTTCAGGATCAAGCTTCTAAATGGCGTCTTCAATAATTTTTATGTTTGAGTTGAATGCCCATAACTCTAATCAGTCATCTCCTAGTCTTGACTGACTATTCAATATTGCCAGAGCATGAACTTTGATAAGTCCATTGACCAGTTTATCAACCTTATCCTGGATTAACTTTATTCTTTTGTTATACCTAAGTGTCAACGTTTTATTTTAAATGAATAAATTAAAAGTATGTTAAACCTTTTCTAGTATTTTTCAACCGCATTTAACATCTGTTTAGTGTTCTCCCACAAATTGATTTGTATTTTTCCCCAACCAAACATCGCTTAGCCATTGGCATTAAAGAGAGAGCGAGAGAGCTCCCGAAACGCCTTTGCAGCGACACCCAGATGCGGTGTCGAGTCAGCAATTTATCCCGATTTTACGTATTCCGTAGCTGCAACCCTTCTGGCAGCTCTCACAGTGGCCTTAATCTTAATCACCCTCCGCACCGTAGTGTTTAAAGAGCGAATTGGTGCCTTCCTGACAGTTTTAATTAGATTACGCAAAACATCAATTGAGTTTAGCTCCCAGCGGGGAGTTGGTCTTTCTCCCTGGCCACCACCACCATGCGTTGCGCGCTCAGCATCCGTTCCCGGGCGCCGGGGCTTTTATTTGATTTACTCCCGCAATCAACCCGCCGACCGACCGACCGACAATTCTTTCCGCGATTGTGCCGCCGATGGACAGTTGCCGCTGTGGAGTTGAGTTTTTTGTGGCTTAATCCACCGCAATGGTTGACTTCATCCCAGTCCATCACACCGCTGAAGGTGCCCTCTGGGTGTGCGCCACTTGTCACCAGCCGTAGCCGTGTCTCTATTGTGCCGCCGACCACCGTCGCCTCCGGTCGCGCAATAAACAATAGAGCGATAAATTATGTAACGCCTCAGATGACAAATCGCCTCCCGGTGGCCGGCCTTCGCAATTTTTTGCCCCTTTGCAGTGGTCCCTTCGGTGATTGCGGCAAACAGCAGATTTGTTCCGGTGACGTGTCGAAGATCCGGGAGCTCCGAAAAAAAAAAATTCTGAAGATGGATTCCTGTGGGTTGTTTTTGGTTGCTGGCTGCAAGTTTGACGGTCGTTCCCAAAACGCATTCGGGAGCGTTGTTGACTTTTTATTGCCGGTGCTCGGTTCACCATTTCCGGTGACAAGCCGGTAGTCTTTCCGGTGGGAGGAAGTGGAGTTTGAAATGCCCGACGGCACGGTCGCCACGTGGTGTGGCGCATTTATGATCCGTTTTCGCGCCCAAAGACCGTCCGTCCAGCTGATGGACTGAGGGTCCTCTTCAGGACGATGGAATGCCGCACGGGCATGACGGGTTTGGGCGATCAACAATGCTCCAACGGTTGGCACTCGAAAGCGAGTCACAAAGGGAGTTTCCTTTGTCAAAGTGCCTTCTTGGCATTCGGCACAGCAAAAAGCATCGGTGACGCTATTTTGCACCACCCGGCGAAGGATCTTTTTGTTTGTTAAGCTGTTTGCGTGTAATTCGATACCATAATTTAGCCTCCCGACTGGGGGCCCTGGGTATGGAACTCTAACTCTGTTGGCCACAATCTCGGAACGCAACCGCCGGCAGGCTGTGGCTGTGGGAAATTGGTTGATTAATTTCTGTTTTCCTCGCCGGAAACGGCAACCATCCCAGCGGGAAAGTGAAACATTCCACCGAAGGGTGCCGGTCGGTCGGAACCCTTTTCGGGAAGGGTGTCAAAATATTTGTCACCATCTTCGGAGAATGAAAAGGGGTGCCGATTTGGCTCTCGCCAGCATCGCCGATTGTAACCCTTCGTGCATGCGCCATCATTAGAAACCGATTCCGGCTGGGCTATTAAAAAGCAGTAAAGATTACGCAGCGTCAGGATAAAAGGACCTCCCGAGGGACTCCCCACAGAGAGAGAGAGAGAGCGCAGCGATTAGCTGGCCGTCGGTCGGGGTTTTTCTTCGGTGGGTTCATTTAACGGGGTCTTAAACGGTCGCGTTAATTACGACTTTTTTTACCAAAGAACCCTGGACCCGGCAACCGCAACTCAGAGCGAAGCGAAAATCAACACTTCCCGACCGGCGCGGGGGGGCCGACACAGCGGGCCCCGCCACCACCGTCTTACGATGCCCGCGGCTCGGTGGTAAATCGATATCTATTTAATCTCCGGTATCGTGTTTCCGGTCGGTTTGCTCAGCGCAAATCTGCGAAATCCTGCTCATTTATTCGCCCAACATTAGACGAATCCGTCGTCCCTAATAGGATGCCGTCCCGTCCCGTCGGGGCATTCGTCAACCTCCCCCCCATCCTCCCGGGGAAGGACGTGGAATTCGGATTCGGTTTCAGGGAACGACCAGGGCGCCCGGGCGATGATAATTGATTTGCACAAAGTGCATCCGACGTATGGGGTCTCCGCGACTCCGACTTCTAAGGCATTGGGATTTGATAGATGCGGAGTGCGGCCGAGCAACGGTCGGTTGACAAACCTTCTGTGACGTCGTTTCAATTGAATTTCGAGACTGCGGAGACCAAACAAATCAGCAATGTGATCACATTGTCAACGCAACATCCCAAGACGTGCCCATCGTGGGGGGTGATCGATTTCTAACCTCATCCGGGGAGAGTCACCCCCGGTTATGTTTGGGACACTGGCCATCCGTCTTCTGACGGGACGCAGGAAACTGAATTTGGCAGATGCGATGCGTCGTCGAAACGTCTTTTCCATCGACTCCGGCAACCCCCGGGCAGGTCGGAGTTCGGTGCTGACTCTATTTGACATTCAGTCCGCCCGTCAGCTCAATCCCGACGACGATGAGTTGGATTACATTACACATTCAACCCAACATTTGCGCAACGAATAAAGAAACATTTGTCTAGGCCATCGGGACCGTTTGCGGGACTGCAAGAATCGGGGCTGCATCGCGGTGAGGTCGCTTTTCTTCAAACGCGGAAGGGTGCAAATTGAATGGGATTGTAATGGTTCACTTACTTCTTCTCCCGCTTGCCGGCACCAGTATCACGGAATCCTTTCGCGAAAGGATTATTATCTATTTTCAATTGCGTTATCTAGACGGGACGGCAGGTTGGGAAGAGAAAAGACGGACAGGTGAGTTAGTGAGCGGTCGCCGACGATCCGATCCGGACTTCCGGTTGGAGGAACTTACTTTCTCATTCTGATATGCAGTTACGGCTATGAATTCGGTTTCCTTAAACACGTAGGTACGAAACGTCGAGTACGGTAGTTTCAGAATATCATTCGCTCGAACTAAATGAAATCTAGGCTGGTACTTGTGCATCGAATTCAGGATTGTCTGCAAGAAAGAAACAAGGCGTCGTTAGTAATAATCCATCTGAAATGTTTTAGCAATAGTTTTAACCCGGGGGCCACAGTATGAGAAACTTGGAAAAAATGTATGGCAGGCCAAGAAACTATGAATCTTTTGCTAGAGTTCCGTGAGTTACTTTGAGTTGCTTTTGAGCGCCTCATGTTTACGGGATATTTTCTCGTTTCGGGGGTATTTTTTTCAATTTGACAGTTTACGGCAAATTACGGCAAATTTTTATTGCTTTCCAAAAATATGGCTAGTTTTTCGACAGCGGATCAAATTTTGACAAAAATGGCCATAAAAGGAGAAGGAAAGGAAACTAAAAAATCAAAGCACAAACAAACGAACTGTCATTTCACTCACTGGAGCTCACGGAATTTTTCGCGCAAAAGCTTCTAGTGTGGACGCTAGCATATCAAAAAACCTGTAGAGAAAACTCATACTGTGGTCGAGGCGTAACTGTGGTGAGTTCGAAATGAATAAGACATAAAGCGAGTGTGTGAGACCCACAGCGATGACCCCCGTGATCCGGAAATCCGGGAGCAGCCGAGGCCTCCCACGAAGCGGATCGTGGCCGGAAGTAGTAACGACCCCTCGGCGTGTTTATGGGATCGCTCATTAAGAAGAGCCTCTCGGGGGAGACATTCTTTAGTTTAGTTAGTCGATCGGTTCCAAATGGAAATTCGAAGTGGCAGCATCTTCCAGATGCAATTTTCAATTGCCCAAAGCCAGACGCGGTCAGCTGGCTAGCCTTGCCGGGGTTGCTGTTTTGTTTCGTTTTTATTTGGTGAACAAGAAGGCAGCACCCCGATCCAACTACCAAGGGAGCCCACCGAACTGAGTCCCCATAAAAAGCATCTCAGCGCTGCATTCAGCGAGACTCGCGGGAAGTTGCAGACACTTCAACGGGCAGCATCCGCCGCCTTTCGGTCGTTCCTGGTTCGTATGAATGAACGGGCCGACGACATGAATGACTCCGTGTGGATCCGTCGTGTGGGGCTGCCAGCCACCGCACGGCACCTTGGGGTCCCTTTTGGGTTTGGAGTCGCTCATTAATTCAATTATTTGATTAATTAGATTCATTCGCCTTAACGACGCTTTGTTTATGTGCTCCCGTCTAGTTAGTGGGGTTTGTCCGTCCGTCTGTCTGTCTGTCTGTTTGGTTTGGTTTGGTTAGAGTTTGGGTTAGAGTTTTCTTAAACCGCGTTCGCTTTGCCCTCTTCTTTGCCGCCTTCATTTCATTCAGCTCACTCCGGAGTTACATGCTGGCTCTGGCTCTGAGTCTGACGGGTGTTTTGCGGAAATCGCGCACAAGCTCGTGGCCACGGCCTAATGAGACGTGCCCCGATCGGAGTGCACTGATAAGTGTCACCGTGCACGAGAAAGAAATTAGCAAACGATGCATTGAGACATACAGTCCAACTCCACCTTGGAACAGCAGTTGGAACGAAGTGAGGTCGCAACAAAACGGAACAAATGGACGTTTCGTTAACCAAAGAAAGAAGCGAAGAAAAAGGTCGATTAAGGCTTATCAAACCCGCCGTGTGTTACCGTCCCGAGCCTAGGATTTATCCACACGCAACCGCGCCGTGAGTTGATGAAGATATAACATTTAGCTTGGGTCCACTTTTGATGGGCCCGTCACCCGGGCCGGTTCGGGGTCGCGCCTGCCGATAGGACCCCGAAAACGAAACAAAAACCCGGAGGTCCCAATCATCATTTCATTAAACAGGCCCACCGGGCCCAGCAACGGGGCGAGCAGCAACCGCTGCTGGGAAAGAGAGGTCGAAATAATGATTAAATAATCATACCCCACTGGCCGGCCGGCGCGGAGCGGAGCGGTGCGGTCGACCCACCACCACCACCACGCGCCGCATCCCCGCCCGCCCCCCACCGAGACGCAGATGGCCGCGCCGGGGCATTATCTTGTTAATTTTTCCATCTTAAGCTCATTCGAAACTTCCTTTTCTCGTAAAACCTCTCACTTTGCGATCGCGCCGTGGCGGTGGAGTGCCGGGGGAATGGACCGGGGGGGGAATTGCGCGATGATCGCGACCACGATCACCCGTGTGGGTCGCCCCCAGGGTAAAAGGGGCGAGCGCGACGTCGAAATAATTTCGCCACTCGACCGGCGAATGGCGTTCGTTTCGTGGTCGCGCGTCGAGCTCTCCGACACCGGGGGTGGGCGGGGGCCCGATAATTTAGTCGTTCCAGTGCCAGTACCTGCCAGACCACGGGCCTCCTCTGCCACGGTCCGGTCCGGTGCCTGGTCGATCATATTTCCACGATTTTCATTAATTGGTTCGGCTCTCCGTCTCGCGGGTCCTCGGCTTGCGGGGAGCCACACGCGAAAAGCCGAATCTCGCACACATACATACCACGCCCCTTTTGTGGTGGGCCCCCCCGTCGGTGGGCCACCCAGTCTACGCCCCGACCACCCACCGGACCAACGGGCCCTGTAACGAGGTGCTTCCTGCGCGAAGGAGTCGCGATCGTTGCGCGTCCGGGAAGCTTAGCGCTACTTATGCGCCACCGCGCGCCGCGGGGTACGGATCATCGGCGCGCCAGGGTGGCAATTTAGAAAGTTCAAACCCAGGCGCCTCGAAGGATGGGCCACCCTCATTCTTCGTTCGCTCTCCCTCTCGCTCTCTCTCGCTCTACTCCGTGATTCCGCTTCGGGGGTTCCAATTTCAATTGGACCATGGGCGACCGGAGAGGCTGATCTTCCGTGGCGACCGTGTCCGGCTCCACCGAGCGACATTAATAACGTTCGTCGTCTCCGCCCTGAGTGCTCCGTTGCAGTCGTTGGCCGGACCACCGGGTGGAATCATAATTTCACAGCATCCTGTCCATGACCAGGCCGCCATTTTTGGCTCTACCTTTCGATACTCCGAAACTCCAAGACGTACGCATCGGCCTCGGTGTGAGGTCGTTGTAAGAGAGAGAGATGATCGGTTTTTAACTCTTCCGGGGTGCCTAAACGGGGCTTACAAAACTGGCAGATCACGGTTTTCGGGGCCGGAAGTAGCTGATTCGATGCAAGCAGCGGAGTCGAAGTCGCTGATGGTCGTCTGTCAAACGAGAGTTTGGGACAAATTAGGGGCCATGTTGCGTGTGCGATTATTGGCCAGAACGCTAAAACCCTGTGCTGCTAATTGTTGTGGTGCGTTTTCGCAATCCACCTGAGACGCCGAGAGTTCACGCGAAAGTCGTAAAACCTCGAGTTTTGTGTAAACTTTTCGCCAAAGTTCCGGAGCCAGCGAAAGCCGCCCGTTTTACGATGGATTAATTAAATGTCCCTTCGCTGGCCGGCCGCGAGAGTGGCCCCGCGATGATGATGCAGCAGCACTGAGCGCATTCTAAAAGTCTGGGTGGCCTTCCTGGTGGCCACCGACTTCCGACGGAACGCCACATAAAATGCCACAGTTTAGTGCGTGAGAGAAGTCTCCGTGGGGTTCGGGCCTTCGTTTATTTATTTTCCGTTAATTTCTGCTGGGTCCGAACCCTCCAACCGGGCCGAAACATTCAAGGCAAATCAAGAGAACACCGAAAAGCACCGAACCGAACCGGTGGCCGCCCAATCTTATCAAACACGCTGTGAGGTCCGCTTCCGTTCCGGCGACGGCCGGCGACACCGTAAAGGACCGGCGGCAGCGGCACGGGCAGCCACCGGGCTGCGTTAATAATATTG
This sequence comes from Anopheles bellator, assembly GCF_943735745.2. Taxonomy (NCBI): domain Eukaryota; kingdom Metazoa; phylum Arthropoda; class Insecta; order Diptera; family Culicidae; genus Anopheles; species Anopheles bellator. The sequence goes on along the minus strand of NC_071285.1, from coordinate 15,256,116 downwards.
TTTTAATCAATATTTGAGTCCACGGCGAGAGTGCATTAAGCCGCGGCCAAGAAGCGACCGACGTGAAGCGACACAAACTAATGAAGCCGGCTGGCCGGACGGTGGGTTAAAGGCATTAAGTTCCTCGCCGCCATTCTAGAGATTACGCGCCCCTTACGAGAGGGGACCGGAAAGGAATGGTGACAGGAATAAGGTGCCGGCACGGTCGGCACGGTTACAAATTTGGTGAGTTTGGGACCGAAACCGCGGCATCGGCATCGGGAGTTGATCTTTCACTTACGCGGATCCACTGTCCGCGGTTTAACGTTTAATGGAGGGACCCGAAAGTTAACGATTTTTAATGGAAATTAAGAAAAGGCTCGGCAGTAGGCAGTAGGATTGAAATTTGCCGGAACATAAGTGACTTTGCCGAATCGATTCCAAAGTCTCCTGTAAGCTCATTACTTCTCTCAAACAGCAGGAACCTTGAAGACCTTGACAGATCCTCGATCCAGTTCTGACCGTCAGCAGTTAGTCACAAATTGTTTAACGCAAATTAAAAGGTTCTCTTTTACGACCTGATCACTTTCCGAATCGGGGCAAGAGCTTATCTCACGAGCTTGACAACTTTGACCCCTCCGGGAATGACATGATTTTATTACGCCGCACGATGCACGGAGCATAACATTGTTGCGAGTGCATTGGACCGCGAGCATACTACAGAATTGCATCACCCGGGTCCAGGGTCCAGGTCTCCGCCGGCTTGAACCGAGGCCGGTGCACTCTTTATCACTTTATTAGACCCGAGTTGTGTTGAAGCTCGTAAAAATGCTCGATCACAAAATGAAACACAAATCATCGTGAATGCGCCTTGCGCTGCCTAACTGCGGCTGGCAATTGTGTCCTGTTCTGTCCTGACCGGGCGATACTTAGTTTCAAGTCGATTCCAAGCCGTTCGTCATAATCCGGTGACCGTTCGGCTTGCCGTCATTTGTCTTCTCAACGGGCAAAATAAACATGAAATTATGCTGAGCTATGCAACGCGATGGGTGGCGCGCCTTCTGTTCGAATCCATTACCGCGCGCGCGCGCGATGTGCGATGACATGTCTATCGATTTTCAATCAAACTAATTAGTTTGTACCTCGCTCTGGCCTGGCCTGCCTGGCTGGCTGACTGACCGTAACCGGTTCCGGTCGAACCCGATGAATGGCCTCGCCGGAGCATCGGAGGGGGGTTCAGCTACCACCGTTAGATAATTACCATTTAACGGATCGGAATCCGGATCGGGCGAACGGAACCGGTTCGGGACACTTTCCACCGTCGCCGTCGCCTCCACACTCACTGGTATCTCACGGGTGTCTAATGAGTCCAACACAGTGGCCTCCCATTAGAAGCGGGGTCCGGCTCCGGGTGGGCATAAATTTATCTCGATATAGCAATTTGCGCCCCCGAAGGCTTCTCGTGTTTCGCTCGGTGTCTCTCTGCCCGATCGCTTGACGTATTATCTCGCCCCGCAGCTGCTACCACCGCGGGGAATGCTCATTTCGCGCCCCACGAAAAGCCCACCAAATTCGGGTGGGTGGCTATGCTTATCAGGGCGCGACTCGCGAGGCGGAATTCGGTTTCCAGCGCTTAAAATTCTCTTCTCACACGAGCTCGGGAACCGGTGGGGGAACAGGACCTCCCTGAGACCGGGCACGCGGATAAGGCTAGATACCGGGCCGAGCCGTGCCGTGCCGTGCCGTGAGAGCCTAGAGCCGTCGCCAAGGCGCGGTGGCTTAATGAATTCGAATAAATTAAACAAACCGTCCGGGAACCGGGAACGGGTGCCGGTCGCCTTATCTCAATTGATATCTATGTTTTTAGCCCTCTAATTTACCTGTTGTTTCGACTTCTTGGCTTCTCCGACGAGAAGAAACTGACACCCCACAACGGACACACACAACAGGATCGGTTGCGTTCCGATTTCTACTTCGGGACCGGGACCGTGGAAACGGTTCACGGTTTAGAGGGAAGTGGTCCACTTCGGAAGCCCGAGCCCGAGAGGCCAAGTTTGGCCCCCGGAGCGGGTTCCCGGTGGAGCCAATAAATCAGTGGCCCCGGGCCCTGAAACCGAAACCCCTTGTGGCCGGGGCCCCCGAGGCAAGAGTGTTGGACAGGAATTTACGTCCGTGGAGGCTTGTGGCTTGTCTTTTGCTTCTGGCGTGGCCACTAAGCCCCCAATGAGGATGAGGATGAAAAATGAGCGAACAATTTTATTATCAGCCACGCAGATTTTGCGGATAACAAATTTGGGTTGCGCGCTTCGGATTCGCGTGCATCCTGGCTGGGTCCTGTCGCGGATTCCGGCGACGTTGGTGGTTGCTGTTGGCCGCTTCAGGTGCCACCGGTGATTTCGGTGATAAACTGGTGACAAATATTCTGCCAACCGAGCTAGATGTCGGTCCATCCTTCGTCATTCTCGGAAAATGTTAGAATTATGAAGGTCTGTGGTGCAAAAATATGATTTATGAGAAGAAATCAGATACTTGTCAAGTGCAACGTGAACAAAACTCTCTCCCTCTAGCGTGGCCAGTTCCAGGAAAGGGTGAACATAATCTGAAGGGAAAAAGAGCCCACTCCGGGGTCCCTTGTCCCTTGGATTATTCAGCCCAGCAAATTGGATGGATCTCAGCAGTTCTCGTCACTCGACTCGCTCGGCTTCAGCTTCAATTTGAATGTTTTCGAACAATCGAATCTTTAATTCAATTTGAAGCCACCGAGCACAGTGCAACGCCGGGCCGGCCGGGCCTTGAGTAAAATTGCATCTGCAGCAATTGAAATGATTCGTCCAATTCCTGCTGCGATCCGTGGGATGCTGCTTCGGAGCAGAGAGAGAGAGAACTTTTGCAACGACTTCTTGCAACGGTTTCTTTCCCCATTTCTGTCCCCGCTGACGACTCCCGCAAGTTTGGCGCGAACAATGGAAGAAGATGGAGATTAATTTATTCCATTAGAATGAAATCATTAGACTCCCGCGGGGTACTAAAACTCCACCGGTATGGCTCACGATTTGTCATCGCGGGTTCGCGGCAACGATTGTCCCTCTTGGGGCCGGCCGGGCCCGGCGAGTGGCCAAAACTGATTGACTCACCATTTTACGATCGTATAAATATTATAATAAGCTTAGGAGCTTAAATATGCACACAACGGCACACAAAAGGCCCACGGAACGGGGCCCTGTTCACGGTCATAACAATCATCACCATCATTATTAGGGAGTTTTATCGATACTCATCCGACGGATCGGATGCAGGCAACCCACCGGTGGCGGCGGCCAAAAGTGGTGGCCAAAGATTTTATTTTCACCCCAAAAAATCGAGCCGGGGTGGCGGCCGATGATCGTCGATAAACGTTGCGCGTTGTTTGTCGAGCAGAGACAACGGAACCGACCCGAGCGCAGGAAAAGAGTTTGTATTTTATATCCCAAATTAATTTACGATCGACAACTGGTTGTGCGATCTCACGGGCCGTGGCCAGTGTCGGGTCGGGAGTGCTTCAGAATCCTGCCCGCCTGCCTGCCTGCCTGCCTGCCTGCCAGACTGGGCCTGAGGAATTATTTTTTTCCGCCGTCGACACTTCTCGAAAGAAACCAAAAAAGAGTGAGGCGTAGCGCAATGGGTTGATGGGCCATAAAAGTCGGTTGGGTTTCGGGTCGCCTCGGTCGACGGGTGTGTAGGTTTCGTTTCGTCGGCCCCCCGCTCGCCAAATCCTGAACCCCATCGGGGTTCCGCGGGCGTCGCGCGGGAAGTCCGTCTCGGCAGTCGATTGATTTTTCCTACTTTTACGATCGCACAACCCCCGCGGATCCGCGCTCCGATCGGCGAATGAATAAAACAATATTTTTACGGCTCGAAAAACGGTCGCCGTAAAGAAGAACTTCTTTCCACGCGGGCGCATAAAAGCGTACCGGTTGCCTAGCAGATCGGCGGGAAGTTAAATTTCAATCGCCGTAGCTCGCCCAGGGCGCCAAACCGACCGCGGGGCGATCGGCGATAAAATTATGAAATTAATGTACGCGCCTTTACGACGATCAGTCGGACCAATGCGCGGCGCATATTGAAGATTATCGACCGACCGCCGGGGAAACTCGTTTTTCTAGTCATCTAGTCAGCGACCCTAAACCGATGACTAATGGAATTATTATTACAATCCCGTTTGTCGCGTTCGGCAATCGGCAACATAAAACGCGTTGTTGAAGGCGCCCAGGCGCGTGTGATGGGAGCCGCGCCGAAATGATGTACTGGCAAGAGGCGTTAATAAGTAATATTTATGTGCCGCCGTTTGTTTGTTGGGGGCCAGGCTTTGATCTTGGGCTCCCATCCGCCGGCAGGCAGGTCGGGGGCAGGGCAGGGCGCTCGACAGGGCGTGACATCCGATCCGTGGCGTCGATCGTCTTGATAAAATATGGCCGATTGGAAGCCGATTCCCGCCGCCACCGTCATAATGGAACACGGATTGTTGTTATTGGTTGCACCTTCCACGCGTGCTGACGCAATTAGTGAGCGCTCGGTGAATATCACGTTACCTCATGCACGGCACGTTTTACCACCACCACCACCACCGGCTACCGGATCGGATTCGATCGGACAGCGCGACAAGCGACTCCGGCTCCGGCCGACAAAACATAAGTCATTCGGCTGCAAACACCGGCCGTTCGAATGCAATGCAACGGTGTTGGTCCATTAAAAACCGAGCATAATCATAAGATGCGGTGCCGCGGTCGGCAAAATGCCTCGGCTCGGCCCGATCTCGGCCCGGATATTTGTCTATTTAAAAGTGCAATCAAATCCAACTCGTTTCAAATCGACACCGGGCGACAAATCGGTCTATCGGTCAGAGGGCTCTGGGGGCCTGCATTTTATGGCCTGCAATCCCCCCCGAGCCTGCAAAACATACACAGAAACACACACAGAGAATCGATCACTTCACGGCGATCCCGGCGATTCACCGGCTCCACGATCTCCGCGAGTCTCATTTGCATCGCGCGATCATAACATTTTTATGCTCGCCATCCCCATCCCGGGTTTAGTGGGGGGGGACCGGGCGGCACCGGCAGGTTTCCGTTTTATTTTTTTATGCTTCCAGTTTTTTATGGGCATGAAGCAAACGATCGGATAAAATATACATTAAATCCATCCACTGGGTTTTGCGGGGCGAATCGCGCTGAACGCAGTAAAAAGTTTGTTTTTCATGTTCGAAGGCAAGGGAAACAATCGAACTGGCGGCGGTGACAAACCGCACCGGGTGGTGGTGACAGGTTGTCGCGCGTTTGCCTGGGGCGCGATCTGTGCCACGGAAAGGATTCACAAATCTTTGGACTCACAAACGCACACGGAGTTGGGGCCGCGGCATCGGTGTTGATTGGACAATTTATTTATTGTCTCTCGAAAAAGACACAAAGAAAGAGCGAGAGAGAGCGAGAGAGCGAAGCGTAGTGGGTCTTCCGAATTCCCCATCCCGGTGGTCTCCGGGTTGAGAGAGCTGGCCAGGGGCCAACCCCCTCCCCCACCGGAGATAATTATTTTCTCCCTTTCTTCGCCTCAGCAGTGATCGACTTTTCGGTGCTCCCCGAAACAACCCGCTTCGTGGGGTCCAGGAAGTCTCCGTTAATGAGGCATAACCTGGCGGAGGCTGGGAGGTTGGTCCCGGCGACCCAACCCGGAGACCTGCCGCGATGCAGACCAAACGCGCGTGTGTGTGCGTGCGTTGCGGGGTGTGGTAATTAATAGTGGAATATTCAATTAGGAGTTGGCCCCAGCGAACGGCCCAGGAACGGCCCGTGGACGACGATGGCGTTGATAAACCGATAGCTTTATTAGGATGTGGAAGCAAACTCCGCATTAACTCTTCGGCGCGGGAGATTGCCGGGGATCCTCGACCGATCGGTGAATGGAGAGAGCGAACCAAAATTAAGGTTCATCGCTTATCACTGTTGCCCATTCAAGTCACCCGTGTAATTTCGGTCGAAGGCGAAGGCTTTTCTAATGCGCTAGTAACGAACCGAGTTTATGAGGTGATGCCCGACCGTTGGTGGCTCATTTATCGCCCTGGCGGTGCCCATCCCGAGGCTGTAAGTTACGCATCCGGAGTGCGCTCCGGATTGGGCAACACCTTGTCACCTCGGTTTCCGTCACAATCCGCCATAAAGTGCCACATCTTACTGTTCCGAAACAGGAAGCCACGGTCGATGTCGCTTAGGTCTGCCCGAAACATTAATTAGCTCCACAGCAACATCGGCCAACATTCGAAGGGCTTCCGTTTTTTGGACCGGTGCGTTAGTTATGAAGCTAACCATAAACTAATCCTTTTAATGTACGCCCAACGTACGCGGCCTTTTGGGTGGCATACTCGGTCAACTCGGGCTATCTCAATTCTTCGCGCAGACTTTCGCGGACAGTCCGGGTCAATCCAATCGGTCTGCGAGTCGCGCTGATAAAGGTTGAAACACTGGGCCGCAGGGAGCAAAACGAGGCACAACCAGAGGCACATAAAACGCCGTTTCATTAGTGCTTTTATCGCCTCACCGGCAGCTACTGGTTATTTCGCTATATCGGTCACCGGCGGTCCGTCGGGACCGGGCTGGGCTTTTGGGCCGCTTGGAGCTTAAAGAAGTAGCCCCAAAACAAAACTGACTGCGCGCAGGATCATCACCCCGTTGTGTTAATGTTTTTGGCTCGCCGGAATCGCCAGCGAGGAACCGGGTTGGGATCATCAAACGACGCCGATCCACCGGCGCGTCCGCCTTTGATGTGGCGGCAGTGGCCGATGGCGTGACATCATTTAATTTTGTTTTAGCTTCTCACCACAGCGGGGCCCCACCACGTGCCAAGTACCCCGGACAGGCCGGGCCTGATAAGTGTTTGGAAGATTGTGCGTCAAGCGAGTCGGCGCGAGAGTGAGTTAGAGCTTCCTGTTACATGGCTGAGGGTTGTGTTTATACACCTCCGATAACGTAACGTTGATGCTGAACTTCTTGAAGTTTCCTCCGATAAGAGTAAGTGTGTGGAACAATCGACTAATAATAGACTCAACTACGGGCGGACTACAAAATTGAGCCCCCAGAGCTAAGCCTTTACACCTCACGAACAAAGAGCGGTCAGCACTATTAGCACCGTTTCGCAACACTCCCCTGCGGATCCATGGACAACGGGCTAAACAAACGAAGACGGACCCACAGTGTCCGACGCCCCGGTCGCCCAATTATCCTTCGCTCATAACCCGCTGATTATGCTAATCGTATTCAAACACCGTCGCACGGTGAATCCGTCGCTCTAATGACCGGTGGCGATTGGTCCCGGGGCGGCCCCGGCTGCCACATGGCGCTCGAAACTCTAATAGGCCACATCTAATACCTCGCGGCCATCGCGACGACGACGGTGGACCCACCACAACACAACAGAAAAACCAACAAACAACCGAAACAGGTTCGCTGACCAGGCCGACAAGGACCGACACCCGTTTGTAATGGCGTAAAAATTAATCATGTGTCAGATGCCATTAGAGGGTGACGTGTTTTTACGTCCCGTTCCTCGCACGCCCGGAAAATGGCCACCCAAACGGCTTGGCGGCTTGGAAAAATCGTTCGATCAATAAGAAACGCATTCGCAACGCCGTAGCATGCGAAGGTGGCCGTTAATTAATTCCAACCCGGGTCCACCGGGGGCAGTGGTAAGGCACTCGGCCGATGGCTGGCCACCACGGAGCACCCCCAAGCTGCCTGCCTGCTAATTACAGTGCTGCAGCAGCGCTGTGGAAAACGGTCGAGAACGGGGCGAATGGGAAGCAGCAACAGAAGAGGTTCAACTTTCGTCGAAGCATATCATCGCTTATCAACTCCAGCAACAACTTCAGCGGCCGGGTCGGGACTCTTCTAATGCAGTGGTCCCTCGCGAAGAAGCCTCTCTGTTTTTCTTGCCCCACAGCGCGCTGCAAGGCGGAAAGTTTCTAATTAAAATTCAATTAGCCACCGTTCCCTTTCGGTTCCCACGGGGCGCAATGGCGATCGGTCCTCGCTCCGTGTGGGGCTGGGCGGCTGGGCGCACCAATTGCGAGCCACCGGGAGCTGTCAGCCCACACTCAAAATGGTGGCCACCGGCGAAGCTCGTCTCGTTCGTGTTGGCCGGTTAGCGGTTAATACCTGGCCCGAGTGTGGAGATCAAAAGCTTCCCAGTTTTTTCACCGGATTTTCCTCCCGGGGCTCAAAAGCCCAGGAGACGCGGAAACCCGCTCGAAGCCGGACGATGTGGGGCCTTCGGATTGTCTTGTCACACTTCGACAGGAACGTGTTAGTATTTCATCACGACACGTCATCCGCGCTCGGTGTGAACGGGTTTTTATACGTCTTTTATTTATTGGCTCATGTTTCGTGGCCGCGGCCGCGGCTCGCTCGCCACAAAATGGGCGCCCATTAATCAGCGAGCCACCCCGGGAGGGCGAGCGGTCGTCCTGAACCGGAAATGAACCATTTGCAGCGGCTTTGCACTCAGAAAGCGTCGGAGATAATAATGGTGCTTGGAGCGATTTTATCTGCCAGTTTGTTGCCGAACACCATCCCGGTCCCGGTGGCGGTGAGGTGAGACCTGCGACGGGCAGCAGAAGCCAGAGCCGAACCACCGAGATGAGAGAGAGAGAGGGGTTTGCCCTACTAATAACTGAATCTGTCAATACTGATAACGAATGGCGGTGTCGGTTGACGCAACAAAGTAGCCAACTGGCAACTGGAAACTAGTTCACGCCACCCGTTGGCCACCGGGTTTGGTGGCGGGTCTTAAGCTGGTCGCTAATTATGGGCTAAAGGTTTCGAACGACTCGTTTGGACGCTAACGGTTCAAACGGTGGCCGCATCGCTACTTTCCGTTTTTCTTCATAATGAGTACGAGTGGCATCGAATACTAAAAGGCGCACAGTGCGGTGAGAAAGTGCCGAAATCAAGGCGAGATCGCAATCAGAACTTTTGACAGATGGGAATTGACTTTTATTTTCAGAACATACGAATGTCGTGTGAAAAGTTTCCGAACTAACAGAGATACAAGACATTTTTTCCGTTTTTTCGTGATTTTTTTATGGGAGTAATAAAACCAAGTCCCTTACGACTAAATCTGGTCGGTAAGGTCGATGGTTTAGCAGTTCGAACCGTTATTAATTCAACTGCCCAACATGATACTATAGTAAATGATGGTGCAGAGTTCCCATACGCAGAATCCAACTAATCTTTGACATGCCTAGGCGTATTGCCTTTCAAACCAAATATAGGGTGTCCAAACAGGCGCCCTTTATTAATTTTATTATAAAAAAGAAACGTCTGAATATTTTTCGATGTTATTTGAAAGGTTGATTCTTAAATTTTTTTGGCTTTTCTTGCACGATGTGCTGGTTTTCCGAATCACAATACACAGCCATCGAGGTGGAAATGAGCTTCAATTAAATGTGCTTTTGACGAATGAATTTCCGACCTACCACTTTGATAATAAATTTGTTATATTTCGCAATTTTCTGCAACAATAGTTGTTTTTTTATATATAAAATTTAAGAATCATCCTTTCAAATAAATGTTTTAGCATCGAAAAATGTTCAGCCGTTTCTTTGTTATAACAAAATGAAAAACAGAGCCCTTGTTTGGACACCCTGTAGTTAGTGACAAAAATACGGCCGGGTCCATTCTTCTAAGATTAAAAAAAATATTTAGGAACACCTCGATACTTAATTTTGTCCATTTTCACAAAACACTGATATCAACACATTCAAAAGATTGTTACTGGCTCTAGACTGGCTGGAACTTATGTAAGTAACTGTCAGAAGTTTGACAACGAACTTCCCCCAGCTTTTATTTACTGGTGCTGCCATCGTTATGTTGAGTTTGGAAACTTTTTACACCACCTTCGTAAACACTGAGCCTTGTAACATTGCATTGAAACAACATTGTAAATTGGAATGGGACCTTCGATTGGAATATATAGTTTCGAATGGTCGTTTTGTCTAATCTTAGAAGAACGGACCGGGCCGTATTTATCGAATGGTCGTTGTTTAGTTATAACTCCTAAACGAACTGTTTGTGGGTTGTTGTCTAAATCAAGTCTCAAATTTTAATGTCGCAATGTGAGCTTTGAGTGTTTTTAATTTTAATTCTGTTTAATTTTTCGAGCCCTTTTGAGCATTCTGATTTAATTCTGGTCTCCTAAAAGTCTCTTTTGGTGATTAACTATCTCTTACACTTGATTCGTAGGCTTCTTGCTCATTTATGATTATTCAGTAACATGCTGATACATGTTATGACAAGACGCATATGACAAGATGAAGATGACGATGAAGTGACACAGAAATGCAACGAGTCTTTGTTTACCAGATCCCAACCTTCAAACGATATTAACGTTAACCATATGGCACTAGACGTCTCTGAGATGAGGCATCGATTTCTCGAACCTTTCTTGCCACGCAACGTATTTTTCCATACAAATTTATCGCCAGCAAGACTAAGAAGCAAACAGTTTGGCGTCTCGAAACAAAACTCCCAAGCACGGCTAATTCACGGATTGCCAATTTTTCCCCAATCCCGGCCACTTTAAATATTTGTCAAGCCATCAGGGAGCCAGGTCACCAAATAGACCGCGCGGTTTAAATCAAACAATTGGCCGACCGGCCAGCCGGGATTAACACATAACCGTTGCCCGCTCCACACAACCCGTACCGATACGCTCCCGATCGGCCACCACCGGGCGGTCCGTCATTTAATGTTTGGCTAAATGGGCTCAATTAATCGAGGAGCCGGTGGCGGTGACGGTGGCGGCGAGTAGCGAAGGCGCTTAAATTTGCGTCGGAATAATTGGCTCCCACGGTAGCCACAGTGATGAACACACACAGAGAGTGCAGGCCACTCCGTTTGTCGCGTCCTCCGTGTGTCCTGCGGGGCCGCCGTCAAGCCGCGCCGCGGCGTTTTATTGTCATTTATGCTATGTTTATATTTGCGTTTGACCATTCAGATTTAAGATTTTGTTTTGTGTTTTTTTCTCCTTTCGTGCCCCTCGTGCATCTTCCCGTCGGCTTCCACTGCCTGACTGCAGCAACCGATGCGACCGAGGTTTGTTTGGGTTTGGATTAGGCGGGGAAGCCGCCTTGGGACGCAAGTGTGGCTGCGGCGGTCAAAGTTTATCATCTTTATACGCGCCGTTTCGTGGCCTCTTGCGTTGACCGAAGAAGCACTCAATGGTGGCGATGATGATGGGACAAAAGCTCGCCCGCTCGTCCGCCGCATTAAGACGTTGTGAGTGAGGCATGTCCGGTAGCCGGAACTTGTCTTACTCACATCGGTCCATTTTTGGCCTCTGAACCGAACCGTGTGGCCATTAAACGGCTCCCGTCCGTCCGGGGGCCACAGTCGGTGGCGATGTTTTATGTTTCGACCCGAAACCCCTTTTTGTGTGGTGATCCAAAAATTGTTTGCCTTCGGCCCTGCGACCGCCGCTTGCGCATGCGGCCAACATCAAACGGCACCGGCGGCAGCGATTATTAATGCCGCCGGTGCGGTATCGGTTCGGTTGTTTTTTGGCCTTTGTTTTACGTCCTCTCGTGGACAATTGCATCGGTGGACCAATCCGGCCGAGTCGGGTTGACAGCCATCACCGGACGCGGATGGGGAACTTGCTGTTCCGAGCGCAGGCGGAACTGCAACGGCGGTAAGGTCCGGCTTGTCTCGGAGTGCATTCGAGCCACGGAGCAGATGTAATGGTCAACGTCTCGCGGAAGTGGCACCTTTTTGGCACCGAAAATAGCAGTACAGTCGCAGGTTCCTCAACGAGGATGACCTTTCTTTCCCACGGTATTTATTATTGAACTGCCAAACGGGTCGCCAACGGAGACGAAATATCGTTAACGTTAATGATTGAACTCAAAATATTCACGATTACGCTCTATTAACTGAACTGTCCTAGTCCAGTCTGGAGATCCAACCAGACACACAGAATCGTCTTTTTGTCGAATCTATTTGGTTTTGCAGTCGAAGTTGATGGTTATTCCGGACTAACCCATGCGTTTTTCTCTTTAGAATTCTCAAAATGAATTCACTTTCCATCAGCAATCATGATCTGATGAGAAATGACTTCCTTCTGTACCTGGTGAGCAGAACTTCCCATTTGTTTTTTCGGTTTTCCTGTTGTGGCACCCATTTTCCAATATCTTTGAACTTGCCCAGCGTTTTCAAACGTAGGGATATAGCGTGCTGGGACATTTAACTGACCCGCGATTTGTTGTTGCGTTTGAACTTTCGTCCAAACTTTTCTGGTCTTCGAACTTTTCTGGAGTCTTCTGACGCTCTTTGTTTGTTAGGTCAAAATGTTTACATTGACGTTTGTCATGTTTAAATTTTTAAAATCACTCAAAGCACTGCGATCTTCCAAAAGCATGATCACTGTAAGCTTCAGAAAGCATTTGATGCGATTCTTTAGCAGTTTTCTTGAGCAGGTAACAGCAAAGCAATGATCCCTGTAAAAAAAACTATTTTCTGGCACAAAAGTCGACATGGTCGACAACCACTTCAGAGATTTTTTCAGAGATTTCAGAGCACTAAATTTGTATTTTTTTTTTAAATTAAATCATTTGCCTGATGTCAAAACAAGGAGATGTTGCAAAAAAATCATAACGAGGAGGACCAAATTGACAGCTGAAACCATCTACTTAGATAACCCGGTTTCATACTTTTAGACCTGATACATCCCGGACAAAGTGCGCTTGATGTCATTATTAGCGAGCTTATAATTAAACAGGATAGCGGTTCATGAAAATAAGGACATAGCATTTGTAACTGCTCAGCTCTCGAAACGCCCCTCGCTCCCGAAAAATACTAAGTTTAGTCACTCTTATTTCACAGTCGGAGCACAGCTCTTATGTGCTTATGTGAGGTGACAACTCACCAACACACCCAACCTGAACGTGTCCTGCCTCGTTGGCAGGACTTGAGACCGCATGGAGGACGTGCATGTCGGCAAACTGCATGCCGCCACACCTATCGGCGGAAACAAAAGAGTTATGCACTCGAGAGGACGCACGCAGAAGGTGACATACAGTGCGCGGGGACAGCATAAAGCACCGGGCACCGGGTAGACACACACCAGCGCGTACCGCGTGCGTGGGGAACGGCAATGTGGGGTGCAATGAATGCAAAATGGCAGCTCGCTCCTGGTGCTGCTGCTGCTGCCGCCACTGGTGGTAATCATATCCTGGCAGCGGAACACCAGGTCCGCCATTGCCGTGCTCTAATGCCGTGCCATTTTATTCTGCCAGGCGAGTGTGTATGGGTCGGAGCGGCCTCTTGCTTGCGTCGGCTTGTAAGACATTATCAAACAAGGAGAATGGGCTCGCACGACAACAATAAGGTGCAGCGCGGTGCAACGATGCGATTTTCCTGGGCCCGGCACCGACACAGCCAACCGTCGAGGCGGCCGCGGCCGTCGTCGTCGGATCGAGTTTCCGAGACGGAAGACGGCCTCGCCAACGTCTGTTGTGCTCCTGGAGGCTCTCGGGGCCCACTTGCGGGTATGTAATAAAGTGTCCCGCAAACGAGGTGCCAAGATTTGGTGGCCAAGGCACACATCCTTGCACACACATCCCCATCCGCGCGTGCTGCTGCGCTGGTGTGCAGCGGCTGCACATACTGCACTCTTCGCTGCACATGCACCGTGGTCCGTCGCGGTCTGCGGTTCGCCACTCCGATGGACTCACTGTGTTTGTGTGTCGGGTGAATAATGTGGCACCCCGGGCCTATATTTATGAACTTTTCTTCGACTGCAGCCGAGCATAATTAAAGTTTGGTGCTGCCACGCAAACCGGGGTCTCGGGTCCAGATGCCGACGGCACGGCCGCAAGCTGTCCGTTTCGGGGAAAAGTCATCCAATTTCTAGTGAGCTTCCGCGAGCATCGCAGTATTAAATCACAGACAAAATGTGAGCAAACAATATTGTGAAAATGGTGATTTTAGGAAACAAACAAAAACGGACAAAAAACTAGAAATGCCGACGGCTGATCGCGCGACATGAAAAAAGGTCGAACATCGAACGGAACCGTTCAAATGTTATCCTCGCGTGTCTACCGCCAATCGGAGGATGGATTGTCTGTTCTGTTCGGGGCCAACCATTCCACGAGGTTCACAATGGCCCCAGCCAGAGAGAGACAGAGAGAGAGAGAGAGAGGCATAAACACAACAATAGAGCCCTTCGGATAGTGAGCCAGCCCTTCAGCCAGCGACCGACGGGAAAAAAATGTATGTGACATTAAATGGCCTGGGCTCGTTACCGTCGGGATTGGGAGCCCGGTCCGGTGGTGCGGGGTCGATCAGGTCGTAGAAGCAATAGTAGGCACACAGACACGAATAGACACGTCTTCCCAGACCACCGGGGGCCACCGGGAGAACGGCCATTAGTGCGTGCGTGCGCCTTTTTCTGGTTCCTGTCGCGCATTAACCCCGTGGGTCGGGGTGAAGAAGAAGTGCTCCCCCCCCATTCGGAAGGTGGCCACCCGGGGGTGGGGTGGGCGGCCAGCATGTGTGGCCATCGCATGCGTGCTCACGTCGTTTGTGTTCAATTTTATTAATGGATGTAATTTGATGTTATTAATCATCATCGTAAGCACTCATCATCAGCAGCGTGGCCTCGCCGCTTTCCCAGGCCCCAGACCCGGGAAATTCCGGCCCAAACTGGTGCACTGGTGTCCTCGTCCCCGCGTCGGGACTTGCCGCCACGTTTTCCCATCGGATTTGAGTGTCTTAGTTTGGTGCCGGTATCATAGCGTTTTAGTCGATATTTGGTCGAAATTTTAAACAATTCTGTCACAACGGACACGCTGGTCGTTGGGTAAACAATTAAATTTTCCCTAATGAGGCGCAAAGGGCACGAAATAATCTGCTGCTGTGATCAGTGCTCGTCGTTACCATCGTGATCGGTGATCGTTCCGGTGAACGGGCGCACTAAATGACAAACGTCATAATGACCAGCCATTTGGCACGCAAAACGGCTACAAAACTGCCCCATCAGTCATTTGCGGATCTGTGGACCCCCGGCGGGTTCCGGTGTTAAGTGCAGCGGCCGTCCACCGTCCATCTCATACATTGACGACTAGCAATTGTCACCGGACCGTCACTTGAACGTCCGATGATTGAATGGATGGATGCTTCGGCGGAGCAGGTTTTTTTTGCGGGGTGGTTTTCAGTTTGTCCACACGTTGTTAAACCAAATGACCCTCTTCGAGGTGGTCTAATGAACATTACAGGACCGGCTCATAAGCAAAAGGGTGCAAAAAACCTGCTGACGACACACGCCAGATCTTCCGGAATCGATACCATTTGATCGTTAGCATTGTAACATTAAGAGATTAAGTACAAGGTGGACCATTTAAAGCATCAGACAACGCTGATGATAGCGAACTGCGTGATGCCAATTGTTTGTGAAAATGACATGGACGATTACCGGGTCCAACAGGGCAGCGACATGTTGTGCCAGCTCAACCTACAATCAATGTATTGCGACCATTGTTCCCTGGACGACTGATATCGAGAGCTGGCGATTTTGAGTGGTCACCGAGACCACCAGACTTTTATTTGTGGAGTTACTTGAAATTCAAGGTAAAATTCAAGGAGCTAAGAACGACGAACGACATTCCTCAAGAAATTGCCACCATATTCACCATAGCCAAAAATATACATTTTTAGTTTTCAGTTTTTAAGAAACAAATGATTCCACTTTAAATGGTCCTTAAAAGGCACTGTGAGCATCCCTATATATGCCCCTTATTTGTTTAATGTTAAATGTGTTTTATTCATTAAGTTTACTGAACTGAAACAATTGACAATAATTATCGTCAGAATAATCTCATGCAGCTGAACTAATTTAATATATCTAAATCGTTAATTTGAAAAGATACGGAACATTACCATTGAATGGTAGATTTAAATTTAAATCAATTTCAGTTGAAATTACAACGGACAGACAGTGGGTAGTTCCCGGTTCCCTCCCATCGCCCATCGACTTGTTAAGTGTCCGCCAAAGGTGGGTGTTCCGTACGCATCGGGTGGTGTTTTATGTAGATTTTAAGGACGCCCCAGCCCGGACCGTGGCCGTGTCCCTTCGAGAACACTCCACGCCGTGGGTCCCCGCGCTCAGGCTCCAGCCTCCGAGCCCGGAACCGTTTGACCTCGACCGACGAGCATAGTGGGCAACTTGTTCTCTCGCCCGCCGCTCCCTTTGATGCACAATGTCACGCCGCCGACGACGACGACGGCGGCTTTTCCTTCGCCCCTTCGAATACTTTTTCCCTTCGATCGGCTTCGACACACACCCTCACGGAGACGCCTGGCGACGACACGGCGTCGCCCGGCGTGCAAAAGCGACGGAGCAAAAGAGAAGCATAAAAGTGCAGGGCTTGCAGAAAGGAAAAAAGATGCAAAGCGCCCGAGCCGCAGCTGAGCCTTCGCTTAATCGCCATTTCTTTCGCACACGGATTTTCGTGTCGGGGCCCCATTGTCGACACTCGGCCAAGGCGCCACCCGCGAGAGCCGGATCCTTGGAGCCGACCGACCCGAGCAAATCGGGCGACGAGGGGACAGCATCTCTTGTAGCAGCAAATTAAATAGACGTAATTTAATCATTCAATTTTTGTCTTTCCAACCCACCAGCCCCAGTTCTTTGGGGTTGTTTTCCCTCGTCTCACGACTTTCCACGACCCGCGGCTTTCCCCAACCCGCGCAATCCGCAATGTGTGGCGATTGATTTAGCATTAGCTTCGTTTGCTTCATTTGAATAAACAAATGGAAAACACAACCAAAAAGGAACCAAACGAGGCGCATGAAGGACGGGGGAAAAAAACGAGATCAAAGACAATTTCGACAATGACGACTCACCGCTTGCGGGTGGTGGAGTCCCGGGCGTCCCGGCTCCAAGTTTGGTTTGGGGTTTGATTGTAGAAAAAAAAAACTTCCCGTCACAAAGCAGGAGGCGGGCTGATGGAGTTATCTCTCGAGTAGCCAGAGTAAACTGAATAAATTTAAGTGGTTAATTGGCCCCTTAAAAGTGTGGATCATAAGCTCTCGCTCTTTCCAGTGGAACACTGCCTCAGCTTTGACTTCTGCGGCAGGTCGTTTCGTCATTCTTTAATTTATTATTATTTTGATGGTGTGAAGCCGCGAAAGGTACAACACAGTGAAGTATTGGGCATTCCTAGAGTATTTAGAAAACAAGATTAAAACTTTTTCGTGGAGAACAGTTTTCTCAACACTCCCAATTAATGCTGGGTTCTTCATTAAC
Source organism: Anopheles bellator (assembly GCF_943735745.2). NCBI lineage: Eukaryota > Metazoa > Arthropoda > Insecta > Diptera > Culicidae > Anopheles > Anopheles bellator. The sequence continues at coordinate 15,238,812 of NC_071285.1, read as the reverse complement.
TCTCCACTATCCCCGCGCCCGATCACAAGTAGGATCAGCTACGGAGAGAGAACAGAAATAAATGAATGAATCCCCATCGCAGACAGAGAACGCGACGCTAGATCCAAAAAGTTTAATTAACTCCATTCACACTTGTGCTCATCCTACGCGCCCTCCAGTTTAATACATCCGGTCCCAGTGGGTCCATGTTTCCTTCCCGGCTTCGGGGGGCTTCGAGTGCTTCCCGGAACACGGTTGGTCCCGGGTGTTACGAGCCGACTGTTTCCTGTCTCTGGCAAGGTCACACACTTCAAACGCTTCTAATTAATCTCCCCCTCTGACCGACCATTCGTTCGCTTCCGAAGCGGCCAGCGGTGGTTCGTGCCCGATGGACTCCCAAACTCGACCGTAGTAGCCATCCATCCCGAAGAACGCCTCCTAGAGCTGAGTGATCCGAAATTCGCAAACCACCCTAGAGAATCCGGAAACTTTCTCAGGCAAAGCAAGGCCACCAACGGACGCGTCAAACAAACGCTTAACAAACAAAGAGCAGTTAGTGGACCGGGAACGGGGCTCAGTTACGGGAAAGGGGGCACAGCAACCCCCCACGGGCAACAGTTATAATCGTAAAAGCTACACCGATTTGATATAAAATAATTAAACGGAGGAACGAAGTAATCAAACGGCGAAACAGTAGCCGGAAGGGTTAAGGGAGCAGGGGTTGGCCATGGAATTGGGTGGCCCAAGGGGAACCCCACCACCACGCGGGCGCTCCACGTTGGTGTCCGAACGGACGGACGGACGGACGGATGAAGGCAAAGAGTCAGAAAGAGTCAGCCCATAAAAGTATGCACCGACTCCCGTGGCATCGCCGGGGCCCGGTGCGGGCCGGTGATCCGGGGAACAATTGAACAACTTATTGGCCAGCAGCAGCACCACCACCACCACGAGAAGGCTGCCCCCTCGAACGGGCGACGCCACTCGCCACAGGCCAAAGAGAAGAAAATGAAGGACAAACGGGGCCGAAAGAATTCGCGAGTTTCTCGGGAGGCGCCGGCGGTCAGTCGATGGTGGTGGTCGGCGGCGAAGGGAGCGGTCGGCGGTCGGTGGTGGCTTGTATTAACATATGTTTAGATACCAATTATTTTGGCTTTTATTTCGACCCTTCGATCGTCCGCGGATCGCGCAAAACAAACAAAAGACTTCGGTGCGCCGTAAACGACGAACCCCGGAGCGCCCGGTAGCCTTCGCCCCGTCGTGGCCCCGGCGTGGTTCTTGGCATTTCTCTTGCGACCACACGATCGCGACCCGCTGCCTCTCGCCCCGGCGGCCCTGCACATTCCCAAGCGCCATCTAATGGGCGTCGTCGTCGTCGTCCACTTTTCCGCCTTCATCCGCACACGGCGCGGCATGGCGCGCGCTGTGATTCCCCATTTATCATCTTTTTCCTGCGCCCCCCGGTCGGTGCTGCCCGGAGAGGGAACCGGGTGCGGGCGGTGGCCGGCGACCGGGCCATGTTTCTAAACGTTACACAAACGAGGTTCCGAAATTAATCGTGGCGCGATCGTTAAACCGATTCCAACCGGCCCCCGGGGGCCTCCCGTCCGGCGCAAGTCCGGCGGCGGGGGGCCACTTAGGCCCGCCCGGGCCCGGGCGTGATTGATCGATATGTGGCGCTGCGATGATGGAGGATGCTGTCCCTCTTCTCTCTTCCCGTGGGCTTCGTGTTTTCGGGCCACAGGAAGTGATGGTTGCGTAAGCTGTGCGCGAACAGCGAACGGTGGCGATCGTAAACGCGGATCTCCCGCGCGCGGGTCACAAACCGGGGAACAAAGTGGAAGACATTGTCACTCTCCTGCCCCCCCCACTGCGGGTGGGTCCTACCGCCCGAAGGAAGTAAATATTTGGCCGGCCGATGATGATGATCATGATGGACGATAAACCGCTTTATCGGGCACTGTAATCGCGCTAATTAATTAGCCCGGACCTTTGCGGTGGTGGTGGTGTGGTTTTATGCCTTCCCTGCCTAGGCATCGAGGTCGTTTTATGGGCGCCCACCGGAGCGTTGGGTGACGGAACATCTTTGCTTTTTACACTCACCTCACTAAGTAAGTCTTGCGTTTTGATGGTCGCACCGTTCCGGTGGCTGCGCCCGAAGGTGTCACCCGTTTTGATCACCTCCGCTAGACCAAAGGCGAGCTCCCCCCGTTCTCCAAAAAGCGGCCTCGGTGTGTCACAATTAAATCGCCTAGCGTCCTAGCGACCGATCGGAGCGCTCCGATACGATAAAGATCGGACCCCGAGCGGAAGTGACATTTTACCGACAGTGACGGGCCACGCCGAGGTCATGAAACTCACCTACTAACACCCTATCCGACGCCGAACCGGTTCGTTGGCTTCGGCCCGACAGCCATTGCCGTTCGGAGCGTCTTGAGCCCGGGAGACTAATTAGCGATAATGGGGTTCGCTGTCTACGGTTTCGTCGTTTTCACTGTCGTTCCCGAAAACAGACGCCCTAGACTCCTAGCGGGCCAAACAGAGGGGGTTTGTTTTTGGGGTTTGCATCGAACGCTACAGCACCGTCCGGGATCATTAATCATCGGTAAAGAGCTGGACTACGGCAATCGTACAGTTCGTGCACGATAAGACACGGATTACACGTGTTATCGGGAAGGATTACAAGTTCTTAATGACAAAAACCGGCGAATGTGCTGTGTGCCGTACTTCTGGTGAAGATTCATCGATGCGTTGCGTTGCGTTTGATGCAACAAATTAAACATTGAGAATATTCCCGATCGGCCCCGGCGATTCCGGCCCCGATCCGGACTGGAGTAACTTGATACACTGCTTTCGGGTCAACGCTGGCCGGCGAAGCAATTCGTAGCTCGCCATGGCAAAGAAGCGGTCCCTCGTGGAATGGACAGCAAAAAAAAAAGAAGCAGCTAGCTGCGCGGGGTGCAGACAAGTTTTGAACGATTTTATCGACCCGCGGCATCCGGTGCCGCCGCTTTCCGGTCCGGTTGCGGTCCCCCAGGAGCACGGCGGTCCAGAAACAGGGTGGTCGACGTTGCGTGCGATCGCAAAAATACGTATCGAACGCGAACGCGTTTCGGCGTCAACCGCTGGCGTCGCCGTCGGATCGGTGCTTTGATCTTCGGCGGTACAAGCGCCGCTCTTTAAGCTGCGACGAGGACCTGTTCTGGAACGCGAACGCGACAGCGTTCGGCCGAAATCGGCGCACTGGAGGGCTGCAAATGCGGAGGACGCAAATGCCCGCACCGCGTTCCTGGCGCCCGGTCCGCGTGTGGGCCAACAACATCTTCCTTTAAACGATGGCCCACGACGACGGCGAGCTCCCTCCGGGACGCCGCCGGGGCCCCCAGCTCGGTTTGCTGTGGCATAATAACATATTTCCTTTTAATCCCACCACCGAACCGGACGCTGGACGTTGGGCGTGGGGAAACAAATCTGGTGTCCGAGGGCTCGCCACGGGCGCCGGGAGTTCGACTTCGAACCGGGGGGGGGTCGGAGCGCTTCGAGGGCGGAAGAACTGGTTGGGTGAACTTTGACAAAGTTTTACTACTCAAAAGTCATCGGCAAATACGACGAGGAGCTTGAAAATATTTCCGAAAATATTCGAAGAAACTTTTACTGAATTTTTGGCGATGTTTTCAAAGGTAGCTGCAATAATTGGACGTGCCGAACGTTACATTTTTATGGTGCAGAGTCCTAAAACACAGAATTCCACTCATCTTTGATTTGCAGAGACGTAATTCCTTTCAAAACCTAATATTTAATGACTCCTCGATAGTCAATTTTGTCTATTTGAAACGATTGTTACACAGCAACTTGGCATCCAAACTGGTTGAAACTAATGATCGGTGGAACTGACGAAAAACCGGTGAAAAATTTGAACCGATCCCAAGGGCTTCCGCCGATCAATGATCGACAATTCACCGCCACTTCAAACCGATTCTGGTCTCGCGCGGAGCAAATTAATCTCATATCGGCTGCTAATAGACGGTGCGCCGGTTGACGGTTAAAAGAGGTGCAATTGCTGATTGCCGTTCGCAGTAACTCGGAAGGGACCGAATATTATTTAATTCTCCCTCCCGGTTTTTTATGGGCTCATTTGGCTCACTTTAATCGCCTTCCACCGAGCGTCTTATTTAATATCATTTTTAGTAGCCTCGGGTTTTAGTGCAGCGCAGGGTCCATTTTATTTGCTTAGATAAATCTTTCCGCTCGGGAAGATGCTCGGCTGCATCCGTCGGCTCCTCAGCTCCCTTTCTGTCCCTTCTTCCTTCCCTCTCTGTCTCGTCTTTATGCTCCCCCCCAGAGCTTGGGCTCACGATCGCGTGCTGTGCGCGATCCCTGCACAGGTAATGGCCACCGCCGCCGAATGTCGGCGGGGATGGGGATGCTGCGCTCCGTGGCGTGTTTTATGTTTCGCTCACGCGGCCGCCGCACGTTGCAATTGCACACCGTAGTGACGCCAGGGCGGCGGCATTTCCGTTTCATGTCCCGGATCGCCCGGCGCTTCGGCGCACCGAGCGAGCCTTATTGATCCTCGTTTTTATTGATCGCTCGAGTAATCATTACAATCACCCGGCGGCGGGCGCTCACGGGTGGGTCAGCAGGCGCCCACAAGGTGGGTGGGCTATCCCTCTGCCCACCTCACCGTACACCCCCCGCTCGGCGTGGGTTTATTATCATTAATTATCCGCCCAAACGGTGCCATAATGCTGCGCACATAAACATCAGAACCATCGGCGGCACATCAGTTTGACTCTCTCGCGGTGGGTAACTTATGGCAACTATTTACAGGACCACCAGGACCGGATCCCCGGATGCGCTTCACATTCTACACTAATATCTACACAGTTTCAAAACTCACACACAACTCGATCTCGTAAAAGATCTTTTGGGCTGAAGTTACCTCGATCTGCGCGGGATCAGAGGGATCGAATCGAATCGAAAGTGTTTCGATCGGTTTTGCGTTCGCGTTGAGCCCGGGACGAGCGGTTGAAGCATTTCGTTCAATATTCGTGTAGTAGAGAGAAATCAAAAAGTGTTACATACCCAAACGGTGGAGGCATCGCCAACCTTGAAGATAAGAAAGTAAACGGGTATTAATGACACTGATAAATAAAACGTTGTGTTACAGGGGTACAGGGTTGGTGGTTGGTTTTAAGACTAATTCGGGCCCTAGCCTACCGAGTGTGTTGTTGTGGGCTTCATGTTGCAAACTGAGGAACTAAAGCACCGCTAAACCCAATCCCTAGCCACGCTCACGGGCGCGCCGCCGGGCCGGGTGGATCATTAATAAAACGTCCGTTCCGTTCGAAAACGAAACCCCCCGAAACCGGCTGGCAACGGGAAAATTTAATTAAATCAATTTTCGGTTCCCCCACCCTGGGCTGGTCGGAGCGATGGGAACCACCAGGGACCAGGGCGATGATCCATTTAGCAAATTACCACCATCGTGTGGTAAGCCACAACCGAAGAAAGTCCGCTCCTTGGGAACATCGGGAACCGGGACCACCCGGTGGATATGAAAAATCGTGTCCATTTGCACACGAAAAAACATACACACATACACACTCGCGCGCCTAACGATGGGTGATTTGTTTGATCTGCGAAAGAAATCGGGGGCAAACCAAAAAAAAAACGAATGTAGAACCAACCGAAAATTAACAAATAAAATAAACAACGCGAAGGCTCAATCCGGGTCGGGCTGTGCGCTGAGAGGGAGCGATCCCTCGCGCTTGTCGGCAGATTCCATAAACAACTGTGCCAGAACCTCCTGATCCTGATCAGAGAACGGTACAAAATCTGCGCCGGTCCAACCGAACCGGCGGCATGTCGCTCATTTGGCTACCAACAACGTGCGTCTCGCTGACAACAATCGAGCATAAATCAATAAATGGCGCCATTATTATTGATACCTTTCGCTCCACTCGCTCGCTCGCTCGCTGGCGTCCTGCGTCGCCGTCGTTGCCGCCACTGGCCGGGCGAACTTTGATTTCTTACCATCTCATTATTATCTTCCATTCCGTGGGGCTCTCCTTCCGTTTTTTCCATCGAACCCGGCCGCGAAACATATCGTTTGCACGCCACAAATCCGACAGACGGAATTCAATTTATGCGTTCGCGACGCTACGCTACGCTCCGCGCTCCGTCCGAAGGATGCTTCAGACGAGCAGCGCCACGAGCGAGGCGCGGGGAGAAGGGAACGAAAGTGGTGCCCCGCGATGCCACATCAAATTTTTCATCCGCCGACCGGGTCTGGCTTGTCCGGGACCGGCGGACCGGGTAATTTATCTAGCCCACCACCGGCCGGCCACCGGCGAGAAAAAGCGGACCCAGCGCAAGGACACTCGGCCACGGCGGAGAGCAGAGTGATTGGTCCCAGTGGCCCAGAGCGGTTGACAGTTTGACAGGCCGAACTTTGTCGAAGAATTCGGCCGCAGGAATTGTGGCGCGAAAAAAGGGTTGCGCGGTCCTGTGTTCTTGTAAAACACGCCGCGACCGATTAGTTGCTTGCTCTAAGCAGCATGAGTGAGTTCTGCTCCTTTTTTTGCTCCCTTGCCTTCCTTAGCTTTCTGACGAGAGAATATTTGTCCAATTCCAATGTTCGACCGCGTTTTTCGTTGATTAATGGATCGCCGCGGATGATGATGATTTTCGGGCTTTTTCGGGGGCCCGCCGGTTCAGGTTAAACGTTTTAAGGTTTCCCATCAACAGAAGGAGCTTTAGTTAGTTTTGGTTGTCGCGCAAATCCAGGTTCACTTCTGAAGCCGGACCATTTCAGTTATCAGTGCGATAGCGAGAGATGTTATCATTAGGCAGATAATGTCGAAGCGCAGATAATGAAGGCGCAGAATAAATGGAATCCACCGTGGGGAATATGCAAATCGGAAGCATCTCAACACCGTCCGTCCCTTTAATCTTCCGTGCCCCGCCGGAGTGTCACTCGGTGCCACTCGGTGCGAACGAAGGAAGAGGAAGTCCTTCTGCTTCTGGAGTGGCCACGAGCCGAACAAGTTCAATTTCCAGAGGTGGTTTTCTTTCACTCGTCAAGGTTGCTCAAGGTTGTCGCAGTGGTGTGCTCTAATGAAGACGCTCCCCACCAGAGAGGCTGCCATGTTTCTTCGCGCACGGCACTAACGACATGATTTGTCAAACCTCTCGAGCCCATCGACGACCTCACCGATTGAAGCCGGAATTCGATTTTCAACGCGGAGGTCTCGCAGGTCGAACGGGTGTCGAAAGCCCTGGATTCGACCCGGTCGCCCGGAAAGCCGACCGGCCACCGTACCGAAGCGAAGGAGCGAGTCCGATTCGGGCCGGTCTCATTAGCTCAGCACCCGTCCGTCCGTGAATGGAAAGCGGGCTCGGTGCCGGCGTTTGGGGTGGTCCACTAGTTGCTCATTATCGACAATTAATATGCAGAAATCAAGAGGGAACGCTATAAAACCCAAAACGCGCACGGACTGTCTTCCTTGGTGTGCGATTCTCTCGTTCTCGCGGCTTGGCGCGTTCTCAGGATCGCCGCCGCCGCCGCCGCCGCCGATGAGGCCGATCGTGATCGTGCGAACAAAAATGTTAAAAATGTCGTCAACCGGAATCGGGAGGAAGCCGAACCGAGTACCGAACCGAGATGATTCCACGGATGATGATGATGGTGGTGCCGATCGGCCGCCTGATCCGATCTCGGCGGCCAGATTTGAATGGAGTAATTAAAATTGTGGAATCCCAAATTGTATCCCACGTCGCCGGGGGTTGTACCACCGTGTGTGCCATAAGCCGCCATCAGTTAAGCCCCGCGTCCGCCGGATGAAGTGCGCGACGAAACTGGTTCTTGACCCGGGGACCCTCTACAAGACGCCCTAAATTATGTTTCCTTCAAGGACTGCTCTCGGACTCTCGGGTGGACATCGCTTTGCGCCGATCGACTCGGGGGCCCGAGCTATCTCGCCGTGTCGATCGTGTATTGACTCATCGCAAAGCCCGATGCTGCGCCCGATCGATCGATCGATGGCGGATCTCCTCATCAATATTCACCGAAGGCGATCGTGGAGAGCCGTGAAGAACGGGGCCCACTCTTCTCGACTAGCAGTGCGCGATCGATGCAAATTGGGCGTCCGGCCCGGGGGATCATTATTTTACAGCGCCCGGGAACCCCAATTTGCATCGCACTCGTACGGCCGGGGACACGCTGTTCACACGGATGCTGCTGCAGGACATTATTACGCGATGGGAAACGACAGGTCACCCGTCAAGGGTCTGGCGTCTGCCGGTCGGTCCGTGGGGGCCCTCGTTTTTTTTTCTGGCGTACCGTGGCGGCCTGGATCTCTTCCTGGGGCACGAGCACAAGGCACCCCTGAATGGGGCGCCGCCGTCGACAGGTTCATAGCCAGGATCGATAGCAGAACCCCGCAGAAGGAGGCAAAAAACCAGCGCCAAAAGGGAACAAAATTCACGAAACGCCCGACGCATAAAACAAATACGTCGCCGCCGCCGCCGCCGCCGTCGTCGTGGTAGCGATTTAATCAGGTATCCCCTCTGCACCGTAGGACTCACGGTTGGTGAGCGCGAGAGAGAGAGAGCAGCAAAGAAAGTCCTTTGCGAAGGGATGAAAGAGCGTGAAAGAGAAACGGGGAGCACGAAGCGGCGCCCTCCGGTGGGGGTGATGCTTCCTGCGAGGGATCCAAGCGGCGTGCGCCCACCCGACGAGAGAGAGAGAGAGAGAGAGAGACTCAAACGCCAGCACGAGCTACGAACGCGGTTCGCGGAAGATGCGTGGAAAGCATAAAAGAAATATTTATAATCTTTTTTCTCCCCGCGACCCGAAAACGGACGCAGCGAGCCAACCTTCTCGTTGCCAGTGTGCCCAGCCTCTGCCTGCCTGCCTGGCCGCCCTTCAGGTGCAGCGATCATCGCCGGCGAACGACCAAAAAACTGTCCTCTATCGAAGAAATCAACATAAATAATGTGGCGCCCGTTGGACCCGAAAATGTTGTGCAGTGTTTGTTTGTTGTGTGTGTCTGTCTCTCTCTCTCTCTCTTTCGCTCCCTTCGGAGTCGTTTTTGTGGCTGGCCGCGTATTGAAGCCGCATCTTTCCGGCGGCGGCTGGCCCATTTTTTTGTGACTTTGGTTTTTGCTCGTAAAACGGTGCCCCGATTTTTTGGCGGCCGGGAGCAGCCCCCCTACCCACTGGACCGACGGCGCCGGTCACGGTGATGGGCAGTGGATGGACCGGCGGGAGCCTCTACCCACCCACCGCGAAGCAGCGAGAAGACGCTCGCTTCCCAGAAGACGTAGAACGGACCGCGGATCGATCGGTGACGATCCTGTCGACTCGATCGGATCGCCATCGATCGACACGGGTGCGGCTACCCTCTTACCCCGCCGGCGGAATGATACTTCTGTGGGCGCGGTTCTCTCGCTGCCGATTCGCTCATGCATGGGTTAGCTGCTACAGTGATCAATTGTTACTGATGAAAGCTGAACACTTACCTGTAATCATTGGAAAGAGAGAGAAAGAGAGAGAGAGAGAATACTATTAGTGAATTGCTCTTTCGGTGAACTCGCGGGAAAAGCGTTTCATGATCATTCGGTCCGGTTGAATATTTAACAGTCATAAGCCGCCGCGGCCGGAGTCGTGCCAAAAACAAAACATCCATGAAACATGGATTCACAAACCCCTTCACCACCGCCGATCGCACGGAACGGGCTGACTACAATCGACTTCTCGCCCGAAAACATAGATCTATTAGTAGCGCCCGGTTGATAGCGAGCTAATAGAAACATTAGCTCAGCGATCGTTTCGCGCGGCACGCCGTTCACTCGACCGACCGACCGAGCCCGATAATGTTCCCCGTCCGATGTCTAACAACGCTTTCAACAGCTTCACCGTGATTGTGGTGGCGGGCGGATAGCTCACGGCATAAATTATACACGGAATCGGCAACACACCGTGGCAGCAGGAGCAAAAAACACCGAAACCAACCAAACTGGAACCATGCGATCGCGAGCCGGCTTATCGCACCGGCCAACGGTTGTCGGGCGCGCGATGTTCCCACACCGGTATTGGATTATGAGAAATAAAATGTACATTTTGTAACCCCATTAATGCATCGGACGTGGTCGAACAAATCGTCCCGAGTCCGAGGCGGGCGTGGTTGACTTCGTTTTCGCGCTCCACTCATCGCTCGTCGGTCGGTTGGCGGGTCGATTAGGAATAATTCACAGTCAATTAGCCTTTCTTGAGTGACTGTTACGCTCCTCGAAGCTACGCGCCATTCACTTCATTTCCCATTTCGGGCTCACTCTTGGTTGGGGCTGTGGATCAGTTTACGATTGTGTGCTTCGCTTGAGGTCCATCAATCTGTGGGTACATTATTTTCAAACATTGTGAACCAGCAAACGGAACGCCAAAAGCCATCTTTCCAATTTAACAAAAATTACTAGGATTTTTTTTCGAAAATTGTTTTTTGATACGGGAACAAAACGATGTTCCTTGTGATTGTTCATAACCTCTGCTGTGTGTCTCACTCTGTGAACTATGAGCTAGTGAACTAACTCATCTTTGAGTTTGACCTAGGTGTATTGCCTTTAACAAAAAACAAGTTTTTAATTACACTTTGATACTCGCTTTTGTTCATTATCATAAAAAACACTGAAGTTATCTCACTCAAATGATTGTTACATAAATCTGCGTATCCAAACTGGGTGAAACTTTGGCCAGTAATTGTCAGAAGCTTGACAACGAAATTCACTAACTTTCATCTAATAGTGTTGTCATCTTCATGTTGAGTGTTGAAACATTTCATCCTACTTTGGGCGGTTAACAACTTAGACAAATGGTTAAGGGCCCATCTCATTGTCAGAGCTCCAATGCAACATATTAGACAACAAATACGTTAATACAAATACGAATAGTATTTCCATGTATATTAAGGAATTAAATATTATTATTGACTCATTCTCTATCTCGTTTACGTCGTTTTATCAGACTCTCAACTGTCAGTTCATATTCGTATCTTACGCAAGCAGTAACATTTTCCTTCTATTTGACGATGCCTTTTCAAACTCACGTTTTAGTATCAGTTCGAGTAAAATTACGTAAAATAAGAAAGGTTCCTGAACTAACGTACCAGAGCCAACGGACGACACCGGACGTCAACTGGGCGGCTAGTAATTGATAATTATCGTTCGTGGTCCGGCTCGCGAGTATCGAGCGATCGTCTTCACCTCCCGAAGCCCATCGCCGTCGGCCATAATTGCACACAGCGCCCATCCCATCCCATCCCAGCCCATCCCAGCCCAGCCCAGCGCCTTATTGTTTGTTTTAGCTGTCCAATTTTCTCCTGCCAAGCTCCCGGCCAAGCGACGAACCGTTTTGCTGCTGCTAACGTGAGGCGCCATCATCATCGTGAGGCGCCGTCGATTTATGTACCCCACCACCCTTGCCCCGACGGATTGCCCCGTCCCGCGGCGGGACAGGTGTGAGTCCTGTGCCGTGTCCGGGCCTTGGCCCTTATTCTTTACTCTTTCGTTTCGTTTCGTACTGACTTCATTATTTGGCTGAATTTTCCACGAGTCCTGCGCTCGCTCGGACTCTTTATGAGCCCGATCGAACGCCAATTTCCACCCAGGGCCGGAAGGTCTCACGCTCACGGCCCCCAAACAGTTTTGCGCCCGGTACCGTTTTACGATCGTCGGTGGCGGCGGCCGGTATCGGGCGGATGGAATTTTATTGTCCACCACCGCTGTTTCTCAACCCCCCCCCCCAATCCCCAATCCGGGTTAGCGGATTAATTTTGAGATAAAATTTTGAACCCCCAAATGGCGGCTCACTAAAAAGGAGGCCAATTCGGAAAGGATGTCCCATCCGATCCGAGAGTCGAGTGTTTGGCCTGCTCCCGGATGGCCTGCTCCGCTTTATGCTTTTTTTTTTGGTGGGGCCACCCAAGAAGACCCCACTGGCTGACCACCCCGAACAGCGGCGGTGCTCATCTTCCGCGGCCGAATCGAACGCGGTGAAAGGCGAATCGAACAAAGTCTCACGCGCCGGCCCAGGGCCGGCCTCGTTGGGATGCATATTTATTGGTGGACTTGTTAACATAACTAGCCCCCCCGGGCCCCAACCCCAACCGGGGCCCCATCGCGCCATCGCGAAGTGCCGGATTGGTTTATGAAGCGGAACCCCCCCACCAAGAAACGGTGAAGGAACGTCGGAACTAACGGCGTCGGCGGTGGTGGTCTCTTCGCTGGCCGAAACCGCAAACATATTTCAAAAGCAGACCCTCTCCGAGCAGAGACCCCACACCAACCTCGCGTGTCCCTCGCGTCTTAATTGCTACATTTGGAGGAGATCCGAAAAAAAACAAGAAGGAAACAAACGAAGGCTCCGTAAAGGTAAACCGTAGAGCAAATAAAACAAAACTGATCCCGGAGCTGGCGCGCGGAGCTCGGCGCCTCCAGTGGACACCTCTGGTCGTGGCGCAGGGGAAAATTATGATTTTTCGGAACCCACAGCGCGTGTGTGCGTCTTCCGTTCCGTCCCCGTGTCCACCTTCCGGGCCAGGGGAACGAACGCAAAGCGAGCCACAGCAAGGCGCCAGTAGGCAGCCAACAATTATTTATGAATTATTTGTTGTTGCGCCGGACCCTGGCCCCGCGGTTCTCGCGGAAAGGATCCATCATCAAGATAGCGACGACGGAAGGTTAGACCGAAGGCGAAGATGCTGGCCGGACCACCTCACGAGGACTCACGGGACGGGAGTCCGCGGGACCTTGGGGCCGGCAGACCGCAGACGATTGGCTGATGATAAACTTGGAGCAGAACCTGGCCGGACCTTTTCCAAGATGCTGAAGCCCGCGCAACGATGGCTGGTCGCTGGCTGGGCGCTGGTATTTAAATGATTACGAATCGTGCCGGGGCCGGACCGGGGGACCGGACGACTGGTTGGGATAAATTGGTCACGCTTTTCCACGCCGGCCACGGGCCAGCGTTGGCTTTTTGCATCTTCGCCGGACCCACCAAATCGCCCAGGCAGCCAGCCAGACAGAGAGAGAGAGAGAGGGCGCGCGCCAGACCGACGCCATTGTGTCGTCGCTCGATGTCGTGGACGGGCCTCCGATCGCGTCCGATCGCTTCCGATAGAGCTGGCCTGGGACCAAGACCTGGTCGCTAGTCTCCTGCGCTAGGCCGATCGCGCTGCCACCCACGGCCAGAGCCAGAGCACCGACCGATCGTTTATCGGTCCCTGGTCCCTGGCGGTGGGATTCCGAGCCAGGGCCGGAAAGCGCGAGCAATAAAAGCCGACGCAACGTGGCCGGTCCCGGCGAAGGACCCCGGCCCGCCGGAACAGGTTTGCACCGGAACAGCACAGGCGCATTTATAGAGCAACGAACTGGCTCTATAAAGGGTAGCCTCGCAAATCCTGGGCGGTGCGCAACATTAATGGCACACGATTCGTTAGCCAACAGCCAGCGAGGTTCGCTCGCGTGTCCGCTGGGGAATTAATTTAGATTGACGTCTTTTGATTCGAAGCTGTCGGTGAGATTTTGGAACTTTGTTCGGCCAATCGGAATTGCGTTGGAATGGAATGTTGCGTTACCCGCATGCAACCTAAGCCGCGGAAGTGAATTGAACCACCCGAAAGACATCGGTTTCTTCTATCAATTATTCAATTTTAACTCAATTTGCTGCCGTCGTGCCGCGAAGGGCGTTCTTTTCAATTGAATCCCAAAAAACAAGCGCAGGAATAAGGCAAACCATCGTCGTCGTCGCCGAACATGATTTAGGACCCGGGCACAAATCATATCAAATTATGCTCGACGCCACATGCCACCGGCACTAGGACTGGTTGGTTGTTTCGGACAGTCGACGCTCTGCGATTCCTGGTCCCTGGCGCCCGTATTCCTGTCATATTCCTGTGTCTAACTGATAGGAATGAGGTTTTTTTTTTGGTTTTTGGTGTTCGTTCCGTGTTCGCTCTAACTCTAATTCCGGGGCTCATTCCGGGGACGGGTGCTGAGTGCCAGCATAACTTGCCGCATCCCTTTGGGGGTTTTCGTTCTAACCAAACTATGCTCGCCGTTGACGATGGTGCATCTTGTGGTCCACGAGGGGGAGCACCCTCTTCACCACCACCGTAAACCACTTGTCAATCGAGTCGACGGAGCGGACGGGTTTGATATTCGGGCGCTCCAACGAACTTCCAAACAAAGAGCGGTGGCAATACATAAAATATACAAGCGAGCGAGCGAGCGAGTGAACAGAGAGCGCAGGAGCAGCGCAGGGACGTCTGTCGAATGTCTGTCGAAGGACACGCGGAACATGCACAAAAGACGTTAGAGAATACGAAGGACACAAACACGGAAAAAAAGAGACACACATTTTATTATGTCAAACAGTCTGTTTCTCTGGTTCCACTGGCGCTGAGCGCCTGACGGCGGCGACGATCGACATTTCGTCGATTTCGCCGTCGCGGCGTCTATTTGACCGCGTCATCCGCAGCTCGGGCTCCCTTCGTGAAGGACCGGCCAGAAAAAAAAATCTTAGACCGAAAAAGGAATTCAAACGCCATACCGTAATCGGAGCAACACATTCCTCGGGGGGCGGGGGGCGGGAAAGGTGCCGGTACCGCCACCCCAAAATCGACGACGGCACCCAAGACCGAACCGAACGCAACCCAATCACCGCCCCATCACCACCGCGTGGCGTGTCGGAATCCAAATCTACCCAGTGACAGAGGGCCCCGAACGCTGCGCCACTGATATCGATCTGATGGCTGATGATGTTTTCCAGTTGTTGAGCGCCTGTTTCTTGGCGTGTCCCTGGCTCCGTGCCCTGTCTCGTGCGGTGGTGGTGATGGTGCGTAGTCGCGGGCTCCTTCGCTTACTGTCCATTTCGGTCGGCAACGCGTCCCGCTGACATTTGCCAACAAATTCTCTCTCTCACTCACTCTGTCTGTCCGCGTTCGATCCGGCGCACTGTTGAAGGGACTCCCGAGATCAATTTATGGTCCCGTGTCCCCCTCCCCCCCCGGGGAGGCCAGTGTCGCAAGAAATGCTTAGAAGCGCCAATCCACCCGAAACTGGCGCCCGACGCCGCGGTCGGTGGCAGAAACAACATTCAGCGAATCGCCGTTGTCTGGGGGGGAAAAAGTGTCACAACCCGAAACGCAACCAACCCCGGGTCTTTCGATAGCCAGGGCTGGCAGGAAATGGGGTTCTCCGGCCGAAGGGTGGTGGACGGTTGGCTTCAATCAACCCGGTGTCTCAAGAGATGCAATTTGCGAGAAACCAATCACCAATCCCCGCGATGGCGGATCGTGATTGTGACGGGTGGGGACGCTGTTTGGGGACCACAAAATGAAGCCGCGACAAGTCGTAAACATGTATCCGGTCCTGGGTTCTGAGGTCTGGGCTTTGCAAAGTGTCTCATTGAAATGGCCGACCACTTCGAGAAACACTTCGAGCCAGTGTTTCGATTCCAGTTTGGTGTTCCAGGAGAGGCAACATAACGTGGATGAAGATATGAAAAGTGTTTCAACTTGCCTTGCCAAGTTCTGTTGTTACTGAATATGTTTCGAACTCTTCGTTATGATCAGCATGCCTTTTAGTGTCTTTTAGACGAACCCACAAATATATTCTGGAAAAAGAATCACTTCGTGAATTAATTGCGTTTAGATACTGAAATTCATGAATTAAGTAATAAATTAAGTAATTTCGATGTTTTAGGAACTTGATTATGATTTTTGATTAAAGGTTTCGTAAACCTACATTAAATTCGACATGAATTTGCTTTGGAACGAATCGAGTGATTGATCAGACCCCTGCCCTGGTTCCAGCGAATGTCCTTTCCCTCAAACAAAAACCCTTTTGCTGGCCGGTATCCCTTTAACCGCTCGGCACCAGCCACCAATTATCACATTGACAAATGCTGCTCAAAATCCATTCCCATCATTAACCACACCCGGGGTCCATCCATCATCGTCCGTGTGACACATTTCCATGACTCTCCGGACATGACTTGATTAGCGAGCGAGTCAGTCGACCCTTCGGAAGGTTCTCAACCATAATCGATATATCGATGGATGGTTGTTGCGCCACTCGATCATATGATACTCCCGGCGGCGCAGTCCCACGAACCCCCTCTCCCATACCACTACATTGTAACGAGCCTAATCTCATCCCGTCGGCGGCGGCCTCCCGTGGCCGGATGACGCTGATCGTGGGCACCGGGGCGAGCGTAGAATAAACAAACATGTAATTATATGGTTTAACAAAACGGAGCCCACTTTTCGAGCCCAGCCGGCCAGCCGATCGTTCGTCGAAGGGCGACGGTGAAGAGGAAAGCGAGGATCATAAATAATCGACAGGCCGCCCCGGGGTTAGAGGGCGCGCGCAAGAGGGAGAGAGAGAGAGAGAGGGGGGGAAAGTGAAGAAATAGCGGGAAAAGCCTAGAAAACGTGGTGAACGGCGGCGGGGCGAGCGAACGAACGGCCCAGTACGGGTCCGGTTTTGGGAAGAAAAAGGGCAAGAACAGAAGGGCCTAGGCCACGGAAAAACGGTCTCTAATATGCCATAAAACATCAACCCGCGGACGACGGCGACCCCGCGAGGGCGCGCGCGCGCGCACTCCGATGGATGTTGATGATGATGATGACGGCGATGATGGGCGCTCCGCCGTTATTATTATTATTCGTTAATAATGACGGAATCCCCGGTTGCTGGCCCGGCCCGGTCGACCGACTCGTTTTCTCGGGAGATTTCCGTTTTCTAAACACGACCCAACGGGGGCACCCCGGGTCCCCGGGTCCCTCACATCTGGCCCATTGTTACCGTACTTTCGGGCTACGTTTCCTCGTCTTCTTTTTTTAGTTTTGTTCGGTCTTCCCGAGTCGAGAAGGTGCGGTGGTGAAGGCCCAAAGGTTCGTGGCACCCCGAAGGGAATATCGTGAATAATTGAAATCGGGAAGACGGAACGGGGCCCGGAGTCGGGCGCCGAGGGCCGCCTGCGTATCCTCGGGGGTTCACCTGGGTGGCGCTTCGACGATCGCCGGGACCTTCTAATCCTGAGCCACCCCGACCAGAGCTGCTGCTGCTCTCCGGCGGTCGGGATGGGATGATTCAATTCCACGCTCGACCGCAAAAAAGACGAAACCGAAGCGGATCAATCGGCCGGAGCATCGGCAAGACACATAGACAACCCGGGCACGGGCTTTCGTCGTTGGGCGCAGATGTATTAATTAGTTCTAGCCGGCGGTGGTGGTGGTACTCGCGACGCAGCATGGTCCCTGCCCGTTTTTTTTTTGGGTTAGAGGTGACTCGTAAAAAACCAGAAACCGAAACGGACGCGATATGCAGAAGCCACCGCGGTCGCTGGTGGATGGAGGAGACCATAAAAAGATAGCTACACATATTCCAGGAACCTAGGACCTGCCACGGTAATACGTTTGTGTGCGTGGTTGTTATTTTTTTTTTTTTTTGTTGGAAGCGAAAGTCCATAAAGAATGATTTATTAGATTTTGATTAGATTAAATTTTATGGCTAATTAATTGAATACACAGAGAGTCTGCCTCCTGTTGGGCCTGCGCACCGTGCGCACACCTTGTGGAGAACAGGCTGCGTCATCGCATGGCTGACCAGCGGCAGGCCCCCGAAGGATAGGTAACCCGTGTTCGCCGTGTAGCTCCCCCGTGGGTTTTCGGGCGTTTGTTTGGCACCCATCGTGATGGTTTTATGTAAAACCTTTTTATGTAACACGATTCGTGTTATGTAATTTTCAAACTTCAAGGATTCACACACTTGAACGTGTGTTACAAAATACAAAACAACTCTTCCGATGACCCTTCAAGCTGAAGGCACCGGCATTGATTTTCTTCTACGGTGGCCACCGAGTGAAGCTTAGAACACAGTGGGGGAAAAAGGCACTGTCACTGAGTCAGACACTGAAATGTTCTTTCAGCCGGAGCAGCAGCAGCTCGAAGGAGACGCCCCCCCCCCAAAACGGGTGGAATTAATTATCATAAACTAATATAAAGCCTCGGGGTCCTGTCAGCGCGCTGTGAGGAGTCGTTGGTCCCCCGGCTCGGACAGACAGCGCATAAATCCGGTACCCACACGCGGATCCGTGATTAGCCTCGTCGTGGCGTTTTGTGGGAGGTCCATTGTTTCTTGTTTTCCCTGACTGACTGGCTGACTCTTTTTTGTTGTTGTTATTTTGCTGACGGTCGCGGACGGTAGCAGCGAATGATTTTCAATTTTCGAATTCACTCTCTACGTCTCAGATGTCTCGGCCAACCGGGGCCAGCGAGTGAATAGAGTGATCAAACGGCTGGAACGTCCCTCGCTTTTCTTTAACTCGGCGAGTTGGCGTTGGCGATCTGTCGGCGTGGTCCGAGAAACGGTCGGCCTGGTCCTGGTGTCGGGGTTGATGGTCTGTCCGTGGCCAAACGTGGCGTGTGATGGCGATGATGGGGCCAGTTTATTAATTAATCGCTCGGCAGTTCGGCGCGTTCGGCGTGCAGAATATTTAATTTACATTTTATGCAGATGTGCCCTGTGTGCTGCCTTTGCCTTTCGGGTTACGAAATCCACTAATCGCGGCGTTGTGTGTGGCCCCCCAAAAACCGACAACCTGCCGGCAACGGAGTAATAACAATAAAAGAAAATAGAAACGGTTACAACGGCACGGCAACACACCAGTCGATACGGACATCAAACGGAATACGGACTCTCCATTTGCGGTGCGTTCTCCCCAAGGAATTGGTGAGTCTCGTGATGGTGGTTGGATTAAAATTAATTAACAATCCCACCTCACAAGAGGCGAGCGTCTCATCCCACACCCTCCGCACGCAAAACCCTCACCCGATCCGACCGACTGCCGTCAGTTTGATCTCTAAACCAAACAAACTGTCAACGACGTGTAAGTGTCACCGTCGTGGGGTGACAACGCGCCGTACCGGAAAGTGGTTTCCGCTTCGCCGCGCTCCGGAACGCGGCCGGAATGGAATCAATCACGGGGTCGGAGCAGGGCGCAATAGAAGGGGCGTGAAAAGCATGCGCTAAACATGGTGGCCACGGATTGTTTCATGGATTGTTAAAATAAAATTAATTGACGATACCGACCCGTTCGCCATCTGCGGTGGAGCGCAAACCGCCATCGATTCACGCAGACTTACGTTACATTTACGGGTCCGAAATGCGGATTAGTGTTTTTGCGGAGCACCAAAAAATATCCGGCATTGCGAGCGGTCCGATTCGGTGCTTCAAATCTTGACCGATCATCTTCGTTTCAACCGGCCGTGAATTCGTTCCTCGAGACCACCCAAAACGGCGGCGGCTTAACAATAAACCGAAGAGAGAGAGAACACGCCGAGAGAAACGCAGCAGGGGGTCCCGGTTCCGGCGGATTCGCACTGAGATCCCGCTGAAACAATTCTTCGCGGCGCTCTTGGGAATCTTGGGCGCTGGAAAATAAATCGATTGTTTTTACGCAAAACACTCTCGGGGCGCGGCACAGCACGGGGGCTCCACGGCGGCAAATAGCATCCTTAAGCCGGATCGGATCGGGTCCGATAGGTCGCGATTGTGGCCGGTTTATATTTGTACCGAATTGAAACGGTCAGTTGCCGGCACCGGGTACGATAGCGTCGGGCGTCACCTAGCCCGGGTGCATTGTTGCAACATAAGGACGCCCCACCATAAACGGAGCGATGGAAGGTGGCGCACCCCGCACGGCAAAAGGGCACGCCACGCGAGTGTCGGCGAAGCAAATAAACCAGGGTGTGCACTAAAAATAATAATTCGCTGACCGACCGGCACGCTTCGGAGTGGCGCCCGGCATCTGTCGGATGCACACATACACAGATTGGCCGGGGAAAAACCCAGGATGGCGATGCACATTGATAATCATGTCGCGCCTGTGTTCCTGGCGGCCATTGCGCGGTGCGGCCCTTTGGCGACACACACCGAATGGTATGCTTTTTGCGACCCCCAGGCGCGTGAGTGTGCACGAAAAATCGATTCGCACCAGGATTCCGGACAGGACGACGTGCGATGGGTGGCTAATTATCCGGCGTGTTGTGGTGTGCAAATAGGTGCAATCTGCAACGAATGAGACGGCTTTCACAGCATCTCACTCATGAACGCTTTAATCTGAAGCGTTGTGTGCCTCACAAAATTTAATATAATTCAATTCGAGCAGTTTTCGCACAAAAAGTGTCGCCAAAACTCATCCGAGGTAGGCCACGGAAACCATCTTGAGAATCGGCGTGTCTTCTTCCTTCGCTCTGGCGGGTTGTCGTCGTTGGTCAGCGGCGCGTTCTCACCAAGCAGCAGCGCCGCGAATCTCACTCACTCTCACTCGACGCCGCTGAGTCACTCCGGTGGTCTCGCTCCCTCCTCGCGGCGGGATCTCACTCGCTCCGCGATTCGCTCTCTTTCGCTCACCGCCATCTCTGACTGGGTCTGGTCAGTCGCCGCCGCCTTTTGTGTTGCGTTTTCTTCCGAAGACGGCGGCGACGATTCGCCCGTTCGATTCCACTTTATTTGCCGCCGTTTTGGGCCATTCTTTCTGACCACGACCAGGACGAGGGAGGGGGGGAGGCTGATGACGACAGCGGGGCGACGTGTAATTTAATATCCCGAGCAGCGCGGTGCTGTGTTCGCGGGGTCGCCGAATGGCGTCCGTATTGTGTCGTCGGTTCCTTTTTTCCAGCTCCTTTTTGTGTCGCTAAAGACGCAATGCATTTTGTGTGCAGCAGGATTTAAGGACCAACAGGACAGGGGAGACAGGCGAGGCGCGGCTTTCCAGGTCCTGAATGCGAATCGACAAGGAACACACAAGGGGACCGACCGGCCAGAGCCGGCCAGAGGCGGAGGAGAACTTCTTGAATCGATCTCGTTCATCGGCACTTTGCAAAGACCCGAACCAGTTTCGCGCGCTCTCACCCGTGTGTTTGTGATATGACGCGACGCTCCGCCTTATAAGGTGTGGCCGCCGTTCAGCGCAAGACGTCCTGTGGTCAGAACGTCGCCGAAGAATTCCTGGCTGCCGGTCTGCCCGATGTGACACACACAGGAATGTCCCCGATTGCAACGAGACGGCTGTTACGGTCAGGCCGACGGTGCATTGGAAGTGCAAGTGCGCTCGGCTGCAAGGCTGGTGAACGAGTCCCGGCTAAGGAGACCCTAAAAGAAGGACCAGGCAAAAAGCGCCTTCTGCAGCAGGACACTGTCTAATGCACAAATCCTTACGACCTCTCTCTCTCTCTTTCTCTCTCTCTCTGATTCCCTTTTGAGGCAAGTGTCAAGACCGCCTTCAAAGCTCTCGATCAGAATCGGGCGGCCAAGAACCCATCGAAAGCTGTCGAAGACGGCGATAATTGACGCACTCGGAACGAGCCTCGTCCGTGTGCGTGCCTACGAACTGCATTCTCTCGCCTGTGTGCGATGATGCACACCCAGCCTGGCCCAGCAAAACCGGGCTAGAAACCCGACGCGCCCAAAACGGGCTGTGAGCCGCCATGCCACGTCTGGCGGGCGGCCTTGCGTATGAGAGAAAAAAAAACGCCTGCAATGAGTATGTCGCTCACAGCTTTACAATACGCACGCAGACACACACAAGCCGAGTGAGCGAGCGAGCGAGAGGGAAAGCGTGTCACAATGGAAACCCTCGGGGCCTCGGGCGAGATTTTCAACCCCTTTTTCACGGGCACCAACCAAACGCAGACACAGGCACATGTGACCACACTCGCTGCGTGTTTGCGTGTGTTCGTGCGCCGGCGCTCGAATGTGCGAATGTGTGCCGCGTGTGTATGTGTCTGTCACACGGCAGCTTGTTTAGCAGCTTTTTTTATTTTCGCCTCCCTTGAAGGACCCGGCCACAGGCGACCGCGCATTTAATGCAAGCCGCAGATGCAAGCGCGAGATGTCATATTCAATTTCCAATCAAATGTAGTGCGGCAGAGGAGTTCCGGTACCGAAGCTGCTGCTCAGCGAGCGAGCGGTTGACACCCGGTTAGGGGTTTATCTAAATTGAGTTTTGGAGCAGATAAATTAAAATCTTCATCTAGTTCCATTCATCGGTTCGTTCACGTGAGTCGTAAATTGAGGTAATCGAACGACGTCTAGGTGTGTCTGTATAGTGATAAATCAAGAGAGAATCCGGCCGGAAAATCCATATATCGTATTTTATCCTGAATAAGTCGCACTTTTTGTCCGCTCTTTTGAGGTTCTAAAATCGCCTGCGACTTATACCGGGATCCAAAACCAAGTGTTATCCAAGTCCAACGCTTAATTCGTCCAACTTTTTGAAAGGTAAGCAATCCTTTTTGACAGGTTAATCCTACTTTTATTCTATCTCAATTTTAGATTGTGACTCTTTGCATCCCACAATGAATGCGAAGCACAAACACAGCTGTCTTACACAAGCTGAATTTAGGCTATTAAAAGTTCAATTTGCCAAGGAGAATGGCAACAGAGCTGCTGGAAGGAAGTCCTTCATGCTTGGGACAGAATCAAGAAAGTAGTCATTGTCGAGTCTTTTAAAACTACTGGAATAATCGGGATGCGACTGAGGATGAGCCAATTTCTGAAGAAAGTGAAGATGCACAATTTAGTGAAGTGAAGAGACCTTCGGTAACATATTAGCTATCGATATCATAGACTCTGATTAGGATTTTCATGGCTACAAACGAGTTATTGGAGTCAGTTGATATTTTTTAAAGAAAATATTCAGAGAGTTCAGAATTATACTTCAGTTCGATGATTGCGTTGTGGTTTTTGAAATAGGTTCTTTGATAAATAATATTAATACGGTTTTTGGTGATCAAAAGCTTCGATCTCCAGACCCTCTGGCGACACTGTATCTGGCACCGATCTGCCGTTGATTGATACGATCAGCCCGCCAAAGCCCTCACCTTCACTTTTCGACACCGAGGAATGTAACAAAATGTTGCACAATATATATTGTTAGTTTTTAGAAAACACCGGCACCACTAATTGGCCTCTAATTAACCAGCCAGCCGGCGTCTCCGATGGCTTCAGCAATCCGATTCGCTATCGACGGCCGGACCCCATTCCGGGGCTCACCGGGAACGCACACGCCATCAACCAGCGGCCATCGGGCCAATTAAGTGTTGCTGTCGAGTCGGGGGCACCCTACACCGAACACTTCACACCCGCACTCCCGAAATCCTTATCATCTCCCATCATCCCGGACCGAAATTCCCACGACGGACGGCGCAATTGGTAATCTTTTTGTGCCGCCCAGCCCCAGTTCGCTGACTAATTGGGCCGGCTTAGCGCGCGCGATACGGATTTGCGGTTTGTCGCCTGTCTCGTCGCCGTTGCCGTCCGCCTTAGGTGACGGAACCATCACCATCGGTGGCCTTCAGCCTGTCTCCCTGCGTAAGGCTGCCATCTTGCCACGAGGGAACGTCGAAAGAGGGATGCCATCCGGATACCGAGTCGCGTTTGATCGGCGAGAGATAAAAAGAGCGAGCGGTGCATTTCACGATATCCGTTTCCCCGGTTTGCGGCTGACGGATTCTGACGGTACCTCCCGGCAACTAAGCAGGAGGTACGGTGGAAGTCAGCTAACCGACCGCCAGCCATTCCATTCCTGGGCCAGGGCTTTGTGCTGATCTTTTATCTTCCGCAAGCCAACGGATTCGATACGGATTTAAGTAGCATTCGCTTTCCATCCATTTCCAGCGCGGACCGTGCTGTGTGTGCACGATAAGGATCGCACCCTTCGCCCCGTTAGCGTTTGGTGTTCCGTTTGGTCATGCAAAATACCATGCCGAAGAACAACGTGGCCATCGCCGCCGCACCCGGATAAGCAGATTATAAATTTAAAGCAGAGTTTTCCCCATTTTCTTTCACGCCGCTACTTCTGCTGACGCTGACGCTTATCCGAGGCGCACAGCAAAAACACATCCGCGCCGGCCAATCCGGGACCGGAAGATAATTCTATTTAATCGGAAACGAAAAGAAACCAGAAAAACACACGACGAACGACACGACCGGGGGTGAAAATGAGCGATTTCCCGACGGTGGGCCCCACGAATTAAGAAAACGTTGTTTCACTCGAGCCCCCCCGAAAAATAGTTTAACCACCTTTCGCGGCACGGTTCCGTTCGGTGGATTCATGTTTCGGGGGAGTGGGCCAGTGAAAACTACGCGGGGGAAAATAGCATTCCGTCGCCGCCCTCGGGGAGAGATTATAATTTGATATTTGAAGTTCGCCTTCGGCCAGCCAGTTAATTGGGTGAGAAAAGGCGCCCCGGCGCACCACTCAAGGCGCGCGCAATCTAATCTCGTGACACAGAGCCTCTGCCTCACCTAATGGTGGGGGGCCCGGTGTGTCGTTCGTCCGTGAGACCGGGGAAAATCCACCCTCGGGAGCCTCCAAGGCGGATATAAATATGGATGCCACCGGTGCGGTGCGCGTGAGGGTGCCACCTGGGCCCTTGGGGCCAATAAGAACAAAATTAATAAATTTCTTACAAACAACCGTAGCGCATTCCAACGCCCAATTCATCCACCCACTCCGCGGGGTGGCCTCAGTTGGGATACCCCTTCACATTTCGGGGGGAATCGGAATCTTGAGAATCTTGTGCGTGGTGAGAGTGGCCCGGAACGTGGAAGTCGTCGGAAGTGAAGCAGAAGCAGCAAACAACTCGGACTCGAGTGAGCTGTGAAAACGCAGCCCAACAATGGTGTGTTGGCCTTCGTCGTGGAAAAGCGGAAAATCCGTACACTGCCGGCCCTTTGGACCCGAGGTGTCGCTAGTTGGATTTGGCGATTCATTCTGCCCAGCAACGATTCAACGAACTTTTGATGCTTGATGATGATGGTGGTCATAATGGTAAATTGCTGGCCTCTTAAAGCGCGAAAAATCCCCAAAATTACTGATCACCCACCAAAGGAAGGGTACATGGGCAATGAAGATGGAACGAACGGTGTCCTCACGTACCACGGAGCGCTCACGGTTGCCATGTTTTACACAGCAGCAACGCCGGAAGAGCATTAGCATAAAATGGCCATATTTTCCGAAATGTTAAATCAAAATGTCATCGTCACTTTCCACCCGCGAAAGGTGGTGGGCGGCCACGAGTGGGAAAACTCATTCCCTACGTGCCACCTCCGAAAGCTCGGACTCGGAGTTGGAACTCTCAAAAAAAAAAAAAAAAAACAGAGGAGAGGAAAAAAGGGAAAACGACAGCGTGCGACACCCGAAAGCGACGGAACGCGGACGGTGAAGGAAATGTGAAACTATTTGTAAATTATTTATGAGGTGGGCATTGTTATTAATTATCATGTTGTTCGGGTGGGCACCGACATAAATAAAATCGCTAATTACGCGCCTCTGCCGGGGCTGTTGCTCGGGTCCCTTAACGTGGCTCCCATCATCATCATCGTGGTCGGGTGCCGTGTCTAGGGTGGTGTCGCAAGCTACAGCTTAAACACCTCGCGGACCGCGAACCGTGGCCCCGTACAATGTTGCCCAGCACCAGCCGGCCGATCAACGCTTCACTGCCGATTGCGCAGGTGTCTGAGAAAGTTATTTGCGCAATTTGGTCGATTTGTAGCCGAGGGAAGCCGCCCTCGAGTCTCGAGTCCAGCAGCCTTTCAACTTCACGCAACCGCTTCGCGCGGGGAATGCACGCGCACGGGACTAGGCGAGCATTCCTTCGCCGAGAGCGGCCTCGAAATGCCGCCCCTTCGGTTCAGTTTTGGGTTGCGAGCCGCGACCGCGAGCCTTGTGTCCTGTTCCGGCCCAGTGAAGGTATGAGCTCGTAGCACCTCGCAACCCCCCCCAAAAAAAAAAAACGAAGACGAAGACAAGTTTCTTATTCAGTTGGCAGTTGGAAAGGAAGAAATTTAATAACCTCTTGCGTGCCGGGCCGGGGGAAAAAATCACTGAACCCCGTCGGGCTGGCAGCGCTCCAAGAACTTCGCACCCAGCCCCTGGCCCCCGGGCAACGCACCGGGAAAAACAATCAAATAAAATATTGTTTTCACATTTTTCAAATGTTTTCCCAGTTTTCTCCGGCAGGGCACGCAAATGCAGGGTGCGCGCCGAGACATGCGTACCAAGGAAATCGGTCAAGCGTGCCAAGGTTTATTGGGAAGCCCGCCTGGCCCGACTCGGCTGAAGGATCTCAACCAAGCGGCGTTTGTGAGAGAGTCCGTTTCGTCCGTGGAAAGCTTTCATACTGTTCGCCCGGAGACACTGCTAGAAATACGATCTGCGCGATTCTGGGAACCGAGTGGGAGCCGAAAGCGTATAAAATATGGTGCCAGATTTTGTCGGCGATTTTGGGGATGACAAATGGTGTCCGTCGGTTCCGAAGACGTTCCTCTTGAAAGGCTCTCGGGAGGAGGGCCGCATCGCAAACAGACACGGGATGGCCGTGGCCGTGTTGGTGGGCTCCATTTACTCCGTTAGTTCCGTACACAACCCATTACATTCCAGCGACCGACGCACATTTCACGAGTGTGGCGCGCACACCGACCATTACCATCATCGCCACCATCATCATTATCGGCATAAATAATGCTAAATTAGCATAATTACATCCGTACACAGCGAACGGACGCGCGCGCGCGCGTTCGCATGCATGTGTTTGTGGTCACAACGCAAGTCCCGGGTCCTGTGCTGTGTGCCGACTAAACTAACTCTACTCGAGCAAGTTACAGTAGCTCGCCTTTTGGGCAGGACGACAGGACGACCACCCGGAGGTGTGACAGCATGCGTTCTTACGAGAGCGCGAAGTAGCGCCCGGTCGCGGTGGTACTTGAGGTGAGCTCATTTACAAGAGGGTTTATGCGGCATTTGCCATGTTTTTTCCCGCGCCGTTCCCGCTCGCTTCCCTTTCCGGGTCCCTTTCCGACAGGGAACGGCTGATGGCGGCGACACACGCATACCAGCGTGCGGAGCGTCTAAAATTGCATCGGGCTGCATCGAGCCCTTTTTTCCCTACACAGCGAACTGGCCGGGCGACCGACTGTCTAATCTGCGGCCATATTGTCGGGGTGCCTCGCTCGCTTCACTTGTGTTCGTGTGTTGTGAGTCTCGCTAATTGTCGCACTCGCCACTTCGCAACTCCTGGGCCTCGGAACGGTTGAAGCACAGGAAACCCAGTTCCCAGTGCAGCCCAGGTGCTCGCTTCTATGTAAGAACTAATAAGTGCTTTCTTTTTTCCAGGAGCTCCCGTGCGCAGCCGTTATCAACGCCACCCTTCCGGTAAGGGTCCCCAAAATTAAGCAAAGTCCCGAAGCAAGGTCCGCTGAAGGTTTTATTCTCCGGCGCCCTATCTGGCACCCAATTAGAATAAACCGAGAAAAGGTGAAACAAATATTCACCAGTGCGCGATAACGGCCAGCGGCCAACGGGGACCCTGCTCCTGCCACAAACGCACGCACGCACACCACAGCGCGCTAAGCGCCCTGGGGGCTAATTAATAATTAACCGCGGAGACGCGGAGCTCGGTCGAGGCGGGAACATAAAAATGTGAGTTATGACACGTCCGCGTGTAGGGTCAACCGGCGGCTGACAGGGGTAACAAGTGCGGTGCGGTGCGGTGTGGCGTGCGTGCCGACGAGTGTTTGGGTCAAAATTAATAGTCCTTCGCCCGGTCCCTGGTAAATCAAATAAACTAACCGAAACAAAAGCCACCAGGCGCGGCGCTCACGGCTGATTAATCGTCACGAAAAACGTGAAAAGAGGAGGCACGCGGTTCGCGAGGGGTGCCAAAAAACGGAGTCGGCGCCGTTTTATCGGAGGTGTTTCTGGTCGCACCTTCGCCCCCGAAAAGCCGGTGGGTCGTCCTGTGGCCCGCTCGTAACAAGGAACCACACCGAAAAACTAACGAAAAATAATCGCTACTAATTTTTACGGCACCTCGCGGGGCGCGCACTGTGACCTCTCCCAGTGTGACCCCGGGGGGTGGCCAAGAGGCGGGGGGGGTGGTAACAAATGTTGTCACCCGCCGGTTAAGCGCCGGTTCGTGTCGGTATTTATGACACACTTGCCGGAGGCGCCAAAAGGCCCGTTGGCGAATTTGCGTGATGGCGGCGCCATTTTTATTTTCCACCGCCCGCCACCGGCAGGGCACGGATCGGTGTGCAAACAAATGTGCTGCTGCCCGCCCGCAAGGCCCGTTAGCAACAATGTCACACCCTTCTTCCGCGAGGTGGCGAGGGTGTCGATGAGGACGTAACAAATGGGCGAACTCACGGAGCGAAGCGCGCGAAGAATGTTGTTTCTAGCCGCCGGACACGAGCGCTGGCGGGACGTGGGGGGGGGGGGGGGGGGGTGACTGGGAAGTGGCCACCGCCATCCACCACCGCCTCCTAATGGGCATTTGTTTCGTTTGTTTGTTCAGGTTTCGATGGGCCCAATTTATGGGCCCATAATTACCTCCTCGGCCAGGGTAATAAAACGGCACCAAAACTCCAGCACCACAACAGGATGGACGGCTGGGCGGACGGGTGGACCGGACGTGGGTGGGTGCATTCCCGGTCGTAACGCGAAAAACATATTTTAATAACACATTGTTCGGAACCCCGAACCCCGATCGTGGGAATCTCGAAAGCCCGTGAGCGACTCGAAGGTGTCCAAAATCAATCCTCTGGCTTTGATCCCCGAAGAAGAAGCCTCTGGCCGGCCGGTTGACGTGGAAACGGGGTGGAATGGTTTATACGGTACGGTGTACGGTCCGTTTGGTTATAAAAATGGAAATAGTCTTACGGAGTTCCTTTCGGCTCAAAAATTGCCCAACAAATACAGAGAATGTGCGCTCAGCCCCTCGACACCATTTTGGAGCTACGTCCGGCGTATGCAAAGCCCTTCATTTGCATCCCTGCCCCGGTTCGTTGGGATCGTTAGCCAACGTAGGCCCGCTGGCGGTTAAGCCCTTCTGGGGTGGGACGCCGGCGGACCTAATTAGATTGCCGAGGTGTGATAGCAATTTTACGGCAACAAAATGGCCTCCGTTTTCGGGGCTAAGAAGCAATTTTTTTTTGTAGTACGAGAAATGGTGCTGGTGATCAATCACACCGGCGGACGGTTCTTTGACACCGTCGGCGGCCGCCTCGAGTTGGAGTTTCTGTTTGGCGCCCCCCCAAAAACACATACAGATGGGTTGGCATCCTGTTTCAAGTTGACTGGGAACTGGACCTGGATTTAGAAAATCGCTGATCAAACGCCAGATATAGAATATTCCACTCCGACTCCGACAGCGTTAGTCGGAGAAGTTCTCAACAATTCTCTAGCAATTCTTGCGTACTTCGTAGTTAGAGAATTACACAACTTGTTCTGGTGTCTCACAAGTTCACATCACCAACCCAGGATGGGGTGTCTAACGATCCATCAATTTGGCCCGAAAAAACAAGACACAAACGATGATCACAGACCACCGCTCGGTGGTCCAAGCTTTAACCGAGGCGACACCTGAGCCGCCGCCGGTTAATCGCAAAATTAAGTTGCGCACAGTCACCTCGAGAGTCGACGGCGGCGGTCGACCTAAAAGGCCGCCGGACACCCGAAGGAAGCGGGAGCGGGACCAGACGCCAACATTGTGGCCAACATCGTCCACAGGAGTCCGCGTGGTCCGCGTGTTCAAAAAATTCGATCACTCACTGACGAAAGACCCCGACCGATCGGCCGACCGTCTGTGTCTGTGAAGGTGTCCCTCGGCGAGGCGGGGGAAGTAATAGGAGGCCGCGCCGAAAAGGCGGCGGCGGTGGCGGCGGCATATGATTTTATTTTCGTTCCCTTGCGTTCCGTTTCCTGGCGCAAGTTCGGCCGCTCTGTTCTTCCAGCCCGCTGAAGGTCCCCGGTACACCAATTCGAATTAGCTTACGTGCCACTCGGGAGCGCGCCGAAGTGTTAACGCTCCTCCGCTCCTCCCCGTCCCCGTCCAACACCCCTAGATTTATTTTTGCCGCAACGTCTTCGGGGACCGAAAAAAGCCAGGTGTCCGTATGAATGGGTACGACACTACTCGTCGGTCGGTCAGCGAGCTGCCAAATATTCCGCGCCGCGCAATAAATTCCGCTTCTGGCGCTGCAATTCTCGGCGCTATTGCCGCTGAATTCATAAGAAGACTCTCCACCCGAAAACCTTCGCCCATTTCGGGGGTGCCGCAGGTTATGATTGTCGGCCGGCGAGCGCGGTTTGGCGAGAGCGCGAGTGTCCGGAATAAGCGATGAAGAAATTTGAACCTATTATAAATATGGACGGCTACCAGCGCCGAATGGCTAATGAGCCGTCCGCGTCGGCCCAAGACGACGGACCGGACTCATCAAAGCGGTGACGACGACGACGACGGTTAACCCCGCCCCGGTCCCCCCATTCCTGGTCCGGGCCGAGGCCATCAAAGGGTTGCCGAACCGGGCCAGGAGTCCTTTCTGCACACTGCTTTGATGCCGAAAACGCCGGTGAAGCGAGGCAAGATCTAAGTCTCGATGGCGACGACGACAAGTATTCTCACCGGACTGTCGTCTTGGTCGACGCACACCGAAGGACACTCAAGTGTGTGGCCCGAAATTGGCTCTCCTCCAGCACCGACTGTCTATTTCTGTGTGCGGTGGTCTCGCGCCAGATAAAAAGGACGAGCAGCGGCAGTGCTAACTACACGCTTCAGTGGAGCCAAAAACTGGAACCAAATGCGGTGGCGAGTCCTTGTGCGTCCTCCGGACACACACGTGTGGTGTAACCCCACTCTCGGTTCCGTGTTCGAGAAGGACCAGGACACTGCCGGTGGGCGAGTTTGTTTGATTTCTCCAAAACAGTGTCTCCCGGGTGGCACTCGCTACTTGAAAGGGTAACCTAGTTCAAAACCACACGCACGATGGCCGGGACGTCCTTTTTGAGGCGTCCCTTTCGCCACTACAGGGACTCGGGGGCTAATTTTACGCGCTATCAAGCAAACCATCAACGTACAGCGTCACAGACGAAACCTGTTCGAGAGGGCTGCCAGCTAATAAGCCAGAGTAACCAATAAGGTTCCAGTGGGTTCGTTGGTTTCAGGACCCAGATTTTGATTCATCCGAACTACCGTTACGCTCTAGCTAGCCCGGGCCAGTTCGATTGTTTAAAGCGCCGGCCCAGAGAATAAACATCAAACACTGTGATCAAGTGCAGTAGCTCCCGAGTAGCGGTCCCGAGCATTAGGAGGGCCCGAACGTAGAGTCACCAAACAGTGGAAGGATAAAAAAATGTTAAATCAAATTTACTCTCCTCCGAATGGCCTCCTCCGGACGACGGCGGCATAAAAGTCAGATCCATCTTCGGGCGCTCGGCGGCGCCCACGTGTTTGAGTTCGGGGAAGGTGACAAGTCAATATTGAAGTGCACCCATTACTCCCGCGGGTCCGCGATGGCAAGTCGGGAAGCTGGGAATGCAGGGAACGCTGGGAATAATGTTACGGCAAATATACGGACGCCGCCGTCGAGGTCGGGGTTCGCTCACCGCCCACGGCGTCCTGTTTATCTGTTTGCACAGCCCTAATGTACTTACCGAGACAGAGAGAGAGAGAGAGACAGGGAGAGGCCACATCGAAATCCGGCCCGGAGTGTGTGACACTTTACACCTTCGACCCGGGGGCGCCAAATATTACATTTGAAGAACAAATACAAAAGGCAACTGGAGTCGGTAAAAATGGAGATCTTCGTACTTGGGTGACTTCATCATGTGGGACATTTAATGGTCTCGTGGTCCTTGCATCTCATTTGATGCACGAAGAAGACTTGCAGCAGCACCTATAAACCTAAGCCGCAAGGATCGCTTACAAGGTCTTAATCTCGCGGTGGCAGCTGCCGCTTCATCTCCAGCCCGAGCACTCCGAGAGGTAGGAAGAGATAACTGGAAGCATCTCGCCCTAATCCCGTGCACTTCATCGCACCGAATCAACGTCAACGGTGCGCTGTGCCTGACCGTGCCGTGAACTACAAAGGAAGCGACCCAACCCAAATGGTACCCAATCAACGCCACTCTAGCCTAGATGTAATAGTTTCCCGAAAAACCACGAACCACGACCACTGCTCTCTTTTTGCTCGCTCCAGGACACGCCCGGGACGCTGCTTTCCTTTCCCGCGTCTGTGGTTTTGCCGTAGATCGGCACGATTAACCATCGGAGACGCAAGCGCACCGGTCCGGCCGGTAGTCCTTGCAAAACCAACCGACCGTTTAGCGACCGACCCTGCCGTAGAAGGTACAGACGTTCCGCAACGCAAAGCCAATTTCGAACGGCAAAAAAAAAAGATTTAAGGATGCAGGATCCTCTTCGTGGCCTCCGGGACTCAATTACCGGCCGCCTGGCTGCTCAGAAACGGCAAACTCTAGGAAAAATCCCCTTTTCGGAGGAGCTTTGGCAGAGTCGAGTGCCCGCCAACAATGGGATCAATGTCCAAATAATATTCCTAATTTTCTAAAACATCTCTCACTGTGTGTGCGTGTGCTGAGGACCTTTTCTGGCCCCGTCGAATCCGAGCCAAGTTCGAGCTCGGATCCTGCGGATCCCAGTGGCCCCCGTTCCGGAGTTCGGGGACCATGTACTCGGAGGGTCGGGAGGTTGGAGAAAAAACCAGAGCACCGCCACTCCCGGGAGCCGCCGTTCAAAAGAAAGGGTACTACAAAAGTGCCGCTTTCGTCCCGGCACAAGGCGAAACAGGGATCTCCCGGTGGTGTTGGTTTTGGCCCTCTCGCTCTCTCGCTCGGTCCCGAAAAGGATCCTTTGGCTAGGATCGTACGGGTCCCTGGAACCGGAGCCCGCGGCGCGGTAGCCGAGCCCGATCCCGTATCCTGTCAGTCAACGAATCAGTCAACCGTTGAAATAGGCTCCCTCCGGAGGCTTTGCCGTGCCGGAGCCTCCTTCTTGCTGCGTCCTTCGGTCCGATCGGATCGGTGTCGCCGAGGGCCAGCCAAACCACCCCAGCGCGCTACAGATGCCACCGCCGAGTGCTCCTGTTTCTTCCTCTGCCGGTTTTTTTTTTCGTTTTTCGTTTTGTTCCGACCGACCCACGGCCACATTTAGATTCCCTATCAGGGATCTGAGGTATTGGATTAATGGCATGTCGAAATAATTTTCGAACAAGCGATTATCACCAAGCGCGAGGCGGCACCCAAATGGGAGATAACGTGGTCCCCGGGGGCACGTGAAACAGATACCCTTTCCGACCGCTCGTCAGCTGTCCTGACGCTGCTGGTAATTGGGCACCCACGTAGAGAGCGTTCGCCTTTCACGTGCAATGAGTCGTGTCGCTCCGATCCAATCCAGCGGAAGATGCGACACACTCGCGGCGGACACTCAGCAGCCGGAACGGGGAACAATGCAATTGTTAAAAGGATAAAAATAGTTAAAAAGCCCACAATCAATTGAAAACAATAAACTCCACCACCACCACACGGTAAGAGGTTCTGGCCTGGATGTGGAAGCATAAAGGAATCGCGCATTAGCAACCACCGGCCGCGCCGTCGGAGAGACAATTCAATCGGATCGGACGGTAGCCACTGAGTGGGACTGAGAGATTGTGCCCGCGGGCCCACTTGCGCGGACTCCTTTCAGCCTTGCTCTGACGAGGCGAGTCTTTTCCTCTTCCTCCTCGCCACCATCCATCGGTGCTCGGTGTTAGCGCTCATCCCAAATTAATCCATCCATCACTGAGGGAAACTACTGCGGCCGGCCGTGGTGGCCTCAACATTACCGAAACCGGCCACTGGCTGGGGGATGGTGATGGTGACGCGGAACACGTCTTGATCATCATCCATTATGTCGGGCCGCGGGTTGCTTTAGCGGCTTTACGTCTTTTGCGTTTCGCGCTGGACGAACTTTTAGAACTCCGATTGTACCTTGCCGATTCGTGTCCCACTCTTGAATGGCTTGAGAGTTTTATCGGGTTGGGCCACGAAGCTCATGATCCTAAAAGCGTTGAAGTTTGCCCGAGCGATCCGATCGGAATCGTTGCGGGTTAATTCTAGGCTGTTCCAAAAGTTGTGAGCTTTAATGTCCAGAAATCGGCCAGGAAGGTTTTTTGGGATGCAAAAAGAATTTTCTTTGTGGATTGTTTGTTGTGGAAACTGCTAAATAACCTTTTAGACCTGAACTGAAGGAAAAAATTCGAGAAATAAGACTCGGTTTTCAGAAGAAAAAAAATTTTTTTTCTTCAAGACAATGCATCTTATCACGAGAGCATTTTGACAATAGCAAAAATCTATGAAGCAAAGCCGTTCATATTTCCATATTTCCATATTCATATTTCCATCCATCCATATATTTTGAAGCCGTTCCAGATTCTCACTTCAGGGATGGAATTCATAAATTGGGAATCTCGTTGGAACAAGTGCTCAGAGAGTGCTCATACTTAATAACCAAGTGTATTTCAGACCATAAAATTGTATATTTTTCATTCTCTGCATAGAATATAAGCCTTGACCTTGGAGGTCATGTTTGGCTGAGAGCTAACAAGTTTATGAGCCCCCCGGTGTCCATACAGTCGACAATCGGCACTTTCCGTACAACACGTGAAGTTCATAGTGTAAGACCTGGAACTCTTGTTTACTCCTGAGCCCGTTTCGTGGCCCCGCCAACAAAGTGGCCAAAAAGTTGACCACCACAAAAGTAAACATTATTAATTCACTTCTTTGTTGGCGAAAATCGACAGCGCCGGTCGGTCGATTATCAGTACAAATTAAAGCATCAAACGCGGACGAGGGCATCCCGTTCTTGAACCCGGCGGACCACGTGCGTACCAGTGTCAAACGCGTACCGCTTTCATCTCGCCGCCACCAAGGTTCGCGCTGATGCTGCTACTGCCGATGCCGATGGCGGGTCGTCAGCGATTTATGGCGTACTATTTATTGATGGTAAACACAATTAAGCGTAGCATTCTGAGACGATCCGAACGGTCCTCTAATCTCGTACAGTAGCTGATGCCTTGGATCTTGGGAAGGGAGGACAGAGAAAGAGAGACCGAAAGAGAGGGAGAGAAAGGCCACAAAAAATTGTCGCCCCAAACCAACACGGCGGGGCAAGACGGCGGCCAACAATTGTTTACCATCAGCAAGCACCATCGGCAAGTGGCGTGTTGCTGGCGGCGCGGGTTTATCAATTGCCCGAGAGAGTGTCCTAGAACTTCGCGCCGGTGCCCCATCCGTTTGCCACACTGTGTTTTGCGTGCGTCGATTACACACCCGGCCTATTAAGCTAACACTGAGCCACATCAAACGGTCCCCAATGGGCTCGGGGTTTCTAATGAGTCAACGCAGCGCAAAAAGGAAAAAAGGTCCCGCAACAATCTCTAGCAGTTAAGATGCGCAGATCCATTAGCCTGATGCGCGCCGGTCCAAGCTGATTACTGGCGGCATCACTTCAAACACCGTGCGACAAGTGCGACACGTCAACCCGGCCACTGTCGGGCTTCTGTTTGCTTGTAAAAGAAAGTTGTTAGACGCAAGCTCCCGAGTTGAACGGAGTGACCTCATCAAATTAATGCCACCGCTCGTTGACCGGCCTCGCGCAGGAAGGATTACTGGCCTGACCAGCGCATTTACGTCAGCGTCGGGGCCCATTAACACTCGTCAATGTATTTTTGGCCCTCCTTAGAGGGCCCCACAGAGGCTTCTGAATATTCAACCAGACTTTGAAGGGGAAAAAGGGGCACCCAAAAATACTTACAAATC
The DNA here is from genome assembly GCF_943735745.2 of Anopheles bellator. Classification (NCBI taxonomy): domain Eukaryota; kingdom Metazoa; phylum Arthropoda; class Insecta; order Diptera; family Culicidae; genus Anopheles; species Anopheles bellator. The sequence continues at coordinate 15,203,114 of NC_071285.1, read as the reverse complement.
CGTGCTTATCACTAATGTTGTTGGTGAGTTTCAGCTTGTGAAACGAGACCACCTTCTGCATCCACTGTTCCCCCGTCGACGGCGAGTCCGGATGGATGTACATGCGTTTGGGCATTTCCGGGTCCGCCTTGCCCGCCACCATCCACCGGCTAGAAGTGGAGAAACGCGGGACCAAGTTAGTCGGGACCAAGAAGATACTTCGCGGGTCTGCAGAAACGTACCTATTGTGAAACTTGTACCGGTAGTCGTCGGCCGCCACAATGTCCAGCAGCAGGATGTACTTGGCTTTCGCGTCCAGACCCGACACCCGGAACTTCATCTGCGGGAACATTTGCCTGTGGAAAGAGAATTGGAGAACAAAGAATTCGATTCAAATCGCCACTGGAGAATGGGGACTTTAAGCTTCATAATTCTGATCAACAAAATGACGGGTGTCAGTGACTCGCGACCTCGCGAGGATTCAGTCGCCATTAGGGTGTGTCGCCGGGGGGTTCGTTGCCTGACCGCTGCTGACGATGGCTCATCACTTCGGTAATTTACACCACTCTGGTGCACCCTCCCTCAGCAGCGCCTTTTTGGGGTGATTTTTATTTCCAGCGCCCGGCCAGCCAATGGCGCTTGAGTTATGATAAGTGCGGAGAGCGCCTTCCGAGCGGCCATTAAATCACGCACCCGGAACCGGCCCGGTCAGGTGTCTATTGAATTTATTTTGCATTACTTGCACCACACCCCAAAAAGGGGGTCCATTTTCCGTCGAGGCGGTCGAGGCTCGTAAAACTTCCGCCGGTCGCGGGGGTCAATCCGCGTGGTCAACGGTTGGCGGGAGTTACGCTTTGCTGGTCTTACACACTCGCCACACACCGTTCCCAACACCTTCGGTGGTGTTATCCACCGGACAAGATCTCGGCCGCTGGCGCGCAAGACGATAGATCATTCTCTTTTTTTTGGTAACTAATCTTTCGGTGCGTTCGGAAAACTCTCGGATTCGCGAAGCGTGGAACCCGGACCATCGGGCCGGAACCGGAAGGCCCCGCAATGGCCGCCGCGGGTGTTGTCGAAAAATTTCAAAGTGAATATTTTAATTACGACCCCCGTGCGCCCCTAAGGGTCGGCGGGCGATAAAAATGGCTACCCAATCGCTTTGCGCGAAAGAGACCACCACACGCGCAGGGTGCTCTGTGGGCCAGGGTTTTTCCCTCCCGGTTTTGAGGGTTGCACTCTGTCCCGCTGAGTGGTTTTATAGGTGTGGAAACTGCTGCCAGCCGCCTAGTTCGTGATAATCACTTTTGGGGCCGTGGCGGCATACGAATGTGAGGTATTACGTCGGGTGGGTCGTAAATTACCGTGTCCCGCGCACTCGCCACTCGCCTCGCTCGCTGACTGCGCGTTCTGTTGTTTGTTTAATGAGCACCACACACAGACGGACAGACAGACGGACATCGCGCGGATGCATCGGGTTGCTTCCGGTTCCTTCTTCGATGAACGAAGAAGAAGCATGGATAAAAGCCTAGGATTTACTGGGCCCACCGGTCAGTTGGAACGCTTAACCTCGGGCTGGCTGGTTGCCAACACCCAAAAAGGTAGCCGTTCCCATCCACGCCGCGCGTTGGGTCTAGTTTTGGGTCTTAATTAAATTTGCCAAACAACCCACCCCCTCCCGGGTGTCCGGCTTTTTTTGGGCAGCTTTCGCGGCTAAACGGTGCGCATGTTGTGCGGTTGCGATGCAAATACAACACGACCGAGGGACCTGCGGACCTGGCCGAGGGGCACATTAAAATGAAATGTTACCGTTGGGGGGGGCCGCTTTCTAAGCAACGGCGCTTTTCCATTGGAGCTCCCTCTATCGCTGGGGCGATAACTTCTGGGCCCAGAAGGCCCGGCGAGCAATAAATCACTGCCCCCAGGAAACGGTGTGTGGGGGGTGCAGCTTGCCGGATGCGGCCGGGACCACGGACGGAGAAAATTTAATTTACGCCTTCGATATGCGTGTTCTGATTAGACGGCTTTCAATCAATCAGCAAAAGTATGAAACCGTCCGGTGATTGTGTAAATAGATGGGGCTCTAGCTATCAATCTGGTCCTCCTCATTATGTTGTTTTGGCAACACTGCCTTGTTTGGACATCAGACATATGATTTCATGTCGAAAAAAGTTAGTTTACAACTTATCTTTGCAGAGGTTACTTTGAAGGCCCTCGGCAAGATCTGGAAGATGGGAAAAAAGGGTGCCACACGAACTGAACGAAAGACAGCAGGAAAACCGGAAACCCAAATGTGAGATTCTGTCATTCAGAAAGTCAGAAAGTAATTCCTCTATCGGATTGTGACTAGCGATGAAACGTCCTAGACAACCCTCAACTTCGACGGCAAAACCAGATCGGTTCGGCAAAAAGACAATTCTGTGTGTCTGATGGGAAGGAAAGGTGTGTTCTAGCACAAGCTCATAAAACCTGGTGAAAGCGTTAATTCGGATCGCTATCAATTGGAAACATGCATTGATCGAAAATCGACCACGATGGGCCAGAAGACACGGTGCGGTACCTGGTTCAAGCAAAACTGGTTCAAGATACAATCATAGCACTTGGCTGGGAGCGGCTACCTTCCCTTCCGATTATCACTCACTTTCATTGATGGAATGGCTGCCGACCAATTCTTTAGGTATCCACGAATCAGCCGAAAGATAGGAGAAACGTATAGCTAGCGATGGCACATACTTTAAAAAATAGAATTTTTCATTTCATTATAATAAACATGTGATTTCTTAAAAAAACGATTACATACTTCTAGACCTAGCGTAGTAGCGACGGAAGTATTCCAGGAAGTGATCATTCCACTAATGATCAACAAATCCTCCATTGCGTTGTCCACTTTGTCAGGGAATTAGAAAAAGCCATTCTCACCTCAACCGAGCGAATCACCACCACCGGCACCAGTTGACGCCGGCCGTCGACGCATTAAGCACGGCGGCAAGCGGCAAAAAACATAACACTTGCTCAGCGCCGAGACCGCTTTCAATTAGGCCGCAATTACGGGCTGTCTTATTAATATTTCCACGCCAGCCAGCATTTTCGCATTATTATTCGCACTTTACGCCAACGCCAACAAATGGGCCACCATTCATAATTGAGCACCCGGCAGCCGCGTTGCGTTGTGCATAAAAATGCATCGCTACCAGCACGATGGGACATATTAACATAACAAATCGTACGGCACCGGCAGCCGCCACCGGAGCGGCCTTCTGCAGGCGCCTGACCTTCGTGGAGGCAATTCAGAGGTAACTTTTTGGCGAAGGCTTATTTTAATATTTAACATCGTCGTTAGGGTTGCCATTATTGGTGAGGTTCCGATCGCCAAACGTTGGTCTGCCCCTTGTCCGATACAAATCTCGGAGTTGGTTCGTGAGCGTTCGCACAACTGGCAATCAACTGGCTGAGCGGTGGTGTAGAAAAAAAAACAATACACTAATCTACACCCATTTATAACGAGATTAACACCAATCGGTGACCCATCAACACGCCGCGGCACGCCGACACGAGCGTTCGAGTTCCGGCGTCGACCGTGGCGGTGACAAACCGGAACCGGTGGCTCCGGTGGCCGTGGCTCCTAATCTCTATCTCGCGTGATAAACCCGACTGCGCCCTTGTTCGTGCGTAAACACCCAGCCAGCCAGCCAGCTAAATGTGAGGTAGAGTTGGGATCTGGGCCCACCCAAACGACGCCTGATATTGATGGATGGGTTACAAACCCGATGTTGCCGATGTTGAGCATTGCCCCGGACAAGGCTTACGCTTTTATCACGCGCAGGCCCAGTGCACCACTTCCAGGAAGGTCGCGCTCAGCGATAATAAAACGGAGAACATTAAAGTGCATTTCCTAGTAATGGTCCCTCACCCGAAAAAAAAACAGAGTAACGGAAGCAACCGGGAGATGCTGTCCTCCGGGCCGAAAGACGCGGGCCGATGCACCGGACCCCACCAGACACCATCCGACGACGACGACGTAAATCACTGTTAATGAGATGATGATAGTGGACACGATTGTCACGCAAGTGCGCCCGCCCCGGGCAGCAAAGCGAGAGAGAAAAAAATCCTGCCACGACCAATCTGACAGCCGCGGACGCGGTGACAGCTTGATCGCACACACCACATCGCGACACACGTTTGACAGTCATCGGACGATCGGGGCCGGGCTGATCCGCGGACGGTTGTGGCGGTGGACACACTCTAATTGGAGCGCAATCATCGATCGTGCAAACTGCTGCCGCCGGGACCACGCCAGAGACAGGCTGTCTATTTTGCACTCCAGGCCGTAATCTGGCCGTGTCGAGGTCATCGCGGCCCCCGGACGGACGCTTGACAAGTCGCGGCTGATAGTGGCCACCCCGAAGGCCACACCACAAAACACCCGGCCGATGAGTGACAAACCACCGATCATTGGCCCATCGGAGGGACATCAATCCGACGACCGGCGCGGTTTGTCAACCCGCGTCTCATCCCGAATGCAAATTCCGTGCCTTTCGCTGATAAGTCGCGTGGAGGAAGACGGTAGGAGTAGGCTAGGGAGGAGGCGCGGAATCGCTGCACGGTAGCCGACCCCGCGGCTTCTGTGATGCGCACGACGGGCTGATTACGGCGGACGGAGGCCGATTAAGAAGGTCCGAAAGGAGGACAAAACGGACAAATTCGGGGACAAAACGGGAGCCAAAACGGTTTCGGGCAACGAAATTCGATTTTTTAGGCGCTCTAAAGCAATAACATAGATGCGTATAAACATCGACACGACAATCGAACTGGTCAACAAGGGTCAATAAGTAATGAAGCCGCATTTTCAAAAACACAATTTTGGATGATTTCTTCTCACAACAATGTACTATGTTAACATCGGGAAGTCTAACTTTCGATTTTTTTCGAAATTTTCAAAATATTTCGAGCCACAAATCGGGCGGCTTTTAGTAACTTTTTTCATACTACGAAACCTATTGAAAGAATTTTATTTATTTAATTTTTTTTATTACTAGCTAAACCCGGGGCGAGGATTTTTAAAGTGTAACGCATCAAAATGCATATCCGTCAAAAAGTCAAAACGCATATCCGTCGTCAATACCTATCGTCAATAATATCTCCGAAATCGGGATAGTAGTATATCTTTATCCATTATCCCTTTATCCATTTTTATATACAAAGATTTGTAAAACGTACAGAGCCGTGTTGAACACTAACATAAAGCAGCTCAACTCAAGTTGATGCGCTGTCAGGGTTTGAACGAAGATTCTGACGACGAAAATTATGCCTCGGATTATAAAGGGAGATAAATTTAATAAAAAATTACTGTTTGCCTTTTAAGACGAGATACATGAGGAAAACGAACGAAAACTGCTACATACCAGAGAAAGTCATCAAAAGTGAATTTTTAAACCTCGTCTATCGTCCTTCGGAAGAACCGTTTTTCAAATCAAACGTTCGTCAATCAACCAAACGCAGGCAAGGTCACGGTTTGCTGCAACAGCAGATGCAGGACCGCCCAACGGCCCCAACAGCCCTTCGCTAAACGATTAAAAAGAGGTTAAAGCACGATCGAAAACGGCCAAAAACGAGGCGAAGAATTGGCGAAAGAAAATCGTGACATGAATACTTCATAATTTGTAATGTTTGCTTAACCCGCAACCCGACCCCACCCCAGCCGGGGCCGGGGCCCTCCCCACCCCGGGGCAACATTGGTGGTGGTCGTTTACGACCACCGAGCAAATTACAAACTTCTGGGTCCATATTCCCGGGCTCTGGCCCGGGCTCTGGCCTGGTCGTGCCCGTCTCGCAAATGAGCCGAGCAGGCTTCGACGAACCTCCACCAAATTAGAGGGCCCCAAGAGGCCCTCGGGGCACACACCGGATGGGGACGGGCGGGGCTGGGAGCTGCAGAAGCCCGTCATCGCGGAGCCACCTCGGCGATCGGATCGCGAAGGTATTTGCTGGCTCTGGGCCCGGCGTCCCTGGGAGAGACCCCCGGTGAAGATCGCTGACCAGCAGGGGGACCCGCGTGCAGGGTGTGGTAGGGTGGCAGGTTTAGCGCCACGATCATCGTTGCAGGCACACCCGTCGTGTCCTGCCCTTCTGCAGAATCCGACCATGGTAAACGCTCCGAACGTCTATATCGCGAAAGGGCGCTGGGCTGGGGCCAGCTTTACGACCCCAAGCCGTCATGCTGCTGGAGGTGGTGGTGGTGGTGGTGGTGGTGGCGGTGGCGATGATGACGAGGACGATGATGGCGATGCCCTCGCCTCGCTTGCCCCGGGACGCGATGATAATGATGTATTTAAATAAAACAATTTGAATTATTCCACTCGCCACGGCTTAGGCTAAATGGCCGAGCTCGTAAGGCTCGTACCACCCCGCGCGGGTAGGTCCTAGAGAGAGATCGGTCAGCAGGCGGCGGTCCTCGGCGAAGCGAGCGAGGAAAATGAGAAATCACTCAATCGCGATCAGTAAGGCGCCAGCCCAACGGCTACGCTCCCAGGCGCTCGTCGACGTCGTCACGACTTGGTCGTCTCCGGCGACTCCCGGCTGGACTGAGGATGCTGAGCGGTGGGTGGCGATGGAAGGTGGCCAATCCGGAGAAAGGTTATGCCGGGGTCGGGGACCGTTGAACCGGAGAGATGAACCGTTCAAAGGAGGAAATGAATGAATTGGGTCCGGTTGATGAGACCGGCTATTAGCTTCGCGCGAGTGATTGTCGCCCGATCTGTTGTCCTGCCGATCTTTGGCAAGGCTTGTGAAGGAAAACATCACGTAAACACTTCCCTATTGTTTGGTTCCCATTGGTTATGAGGGCAGCAGACGATGGGAGGTTTCATCGCGCCCGTCCAGATCTCAACCGGGTCGTTAGGAAAGTAAACAAGCCTAGGACAGGGACCAAAAGGAACCGGGCCCTCCGAGAGTCTGCCAGCCGAAATCAATTTGAAGCAATCTTCCCGAGGAACCATACAGGGTTTACAGGGTCTTTCTCTCTCACTCTGCCTGTCTGTCCGGTGCGTCCATCCTAATCGATCCATCTTCGGCCCGATGGCCCGACCAGGATTGGGAATATCCCGGGAGCCGATCCGGGCGGGCGGGACGTGGGGGACGCTGCACGCTGGAGCCAGTCCAGTCATTATCACCATCTGCCCCGAGGGTCTCAATCTTCTCGAGCCTCTTCTCGTTCGTCGTGCCAAGGAGGGAACCAAGGAGAAAACACGAAAAAATGGCTCCACAACCCCCGGGCCCGAATCCCAGCCAAACCTCACGCGGGACCCGTACCCTGCACCCCCTCCCTGAAGCATGAAGAAAAAGGGGGCATGTGATTAACGCGCCTCAACGCCCTCTGTCAGCCTTCAGCCGGGCGGCCGAAGAGACGACGCCCCTTCCGGTTCGGAGCGCAGGACTCCGCCAGGATGATTAACTGCCTGCTCCCCGCATTGGCTCTCTGGATGGCTGGCTGACTGGCTGGCTGGCGTCGCGATTCTGACCACCGCGAATCATAATTCGTGAAACGGCCGCCTCGCCGGCGGGCCGGAATTGGGTCGAGGTGAGAATTGGACGGCGACCAGGATGCGATGCACCAGGTCTTGCCGGCCGGGAGGATGCCGGCGATGATGGGTGGGATGATAATACCACCACCGCCATCGATGGCCGGTTGTTTGCTTTGCCTCGGCGTTACGCTCTCCGCCCCCCGCAAGCTGTGTCCGCAAAGGAGGGCTTCGTCGTCGTCGTCCTCGTCGTCTGCTGCTGCGTCGACTGACTCTCTCTTGTTTGGGTTATTGTTATTGGCAGTAATGCTGATATAGTTATTATAGGTTATGAATATGCATGCTCCGCTGTCTGGTAGCGTTTTTGCCCCTCGGGGGGGCCCTCCAAGTCGCTGCGCGGCGATTATTTTCCACATTTTTCGCTCGGGTTTTTTGTGGAAATTTTCGGTCCCCACTTTTTGGGACGATGTCCTCCGCGGCGACCGGCGACCGAAATCGAATCGGGCAAAGGACATTCGAAATTGATTTCGGGGGGTAACGGGGGTTCGGTGGAGGACCCGCTCCTTCGCCGCATTCCACGCGCGGCTGATGCGCCATAATAATCGGGCCCGGCGTAGGGACACGCGATCGGGAAAAGATTTGCGCCGCGCTTTCGATACTGGACGCTGATGTCTTCGGACCCTTTGGGGACGGGGAACCTGGCGAGAAATTACACGTTCGCGCACGTTCGGTCCATCCGCGTCCGCGCGCCCATCATTAGTGGGGTGTGAATTTGGCGATTGTTTGTTTTAGCATAAATTCGCATAAAATTGCTCCGGTGTCTTTAGCACGGCAAACATGGGACCCGAAAATAATGTAGCAGAATGTAAATTCGCCTGCAAGGCAGCTGAACAACGAGCGACAAGGGGCGAACACGGCAGTTACTTGCCATCAGCAGTAGGTCAGCGCGCGCGGCCATGTCGACGCACACGCACTCCCGTGAAGCAAATCGTGACGGTTCTCATTTAAATAAATTAACCATCATTGATCGCGAAAAGGAAGCGAACTTCGGGAGAGCCAATGCGAGCCAATTTAATTCATAATTTACGATCAGCATCGTAGCAGATCGGGCTCCGAAATCGTCCTCGGTTCAAGCTCGGCCGGCCCACGGCCCGGTGGAAGTGATTGATTTACAGATTCAAGCGCCTCCGGCCACTCGTCGCCGCTCAGCCTCAGCACGCAACAGATGCCAAACCGGACTCCGGGGAGTCGGAAAGCCGAGCAAATTTCCCGTTCAAAACCGAAAATTAGTGGCGACTCGGGTGCGTGTCGCCGGAAGTCTTGCTTTGTCAAGCCTTCGATCGGTCAGCGATCGGTCAGCGCGACGACGGGATACATAATTTTGCCAGCTGGTGAGCCAAGATTTATGTTACGACCCTTTTCGCAGTACACTAATTATCTGGCGTCACCACAGCGCAGCGCAGCAAAGTTGAATGAAGACTTCACTAGAACCTGATTCCAGGCGCTGTGGAGTAGCGTGGAGCTACTCTAAGTGCCTTCCGATGCATCAACCTTGTTGTCGCTTAAAAGGCCTTGGCCTTGTTGTCGCTTAAAAAGTGATCAATAAGTTCGTGAGTAGGTTGAGGATCACACTCTGGGAGAGAATAATTACGAAGTAATTTTAAAATAAATTAAAAAACGACACATTTCAAGATTTACGGTCGATCGGTTAGATGATCATCAAAACGGCTACGTCGGAGTCAACACACAGAGTCAGTGACCGTCTAAATTAGCCAACGTCTGAAATTGGCGCACGCATCGAAAAGGCTGCCCGATTCAATTAAAAGCAGCGACAGCAACGACTAGCAAAGCGACGAACGTGCCCGCGATGAGGTAACGATGGCTTATTAATCTCAATTTTTCTTCATCTCTAATTGAAACAGCGTTCATTAAAATTGCTAACCACCAGCGAACCGATGCGGAAGACAATAACGAGCAAAAAAAAAAGAAACGAAACAACAGCCCCATCAGTCGTCAATCGAGCGCCGTCTCAAATAAATTTATGATCAATATGCTAATGTTTCAATCGGCCCGCCAAGAGTACGGGGCGCCAGGGCTTACAAGTTACACAAACCTTTACCTTTCGGCCAACATGAAATAAAACCCGAAAAAAACGGCCGACGGCCGAATTGAAGGAACACGGACCGCACAAGGACACGCCGATCGTCCTCTATCAGCTGGCGCAATTTGTTGGGCGACTGCGGGAATCCTGGCCACGGGGCCACCTAAACTGTAGTCAAAATGTAATAAACGAGTAGCCGGGCACCCGAGCCGAGGGTCCTTGGTCCTTGGTGTAGGGTCCGCCGCCGAGGGCACCCGAACGGACCGCAACTGCCGCCTGATCGCCGGCTCAATTGGGTGAAAAAATAAAACACAAGATAACAAGCTGACCGAGCCGGGAAGGCCTTGGAAGGTGGTGGGAACGGACATGGGAAAGGACATAAAAACACCGGCAGGCAGGCGGGCGGGCAGGGCGCAAGCTGACAGCAGTCGACGCAGGCCAGGCCGATGCGACGACGACGACGACGACAGGTGCACCACCAACATAGTCAGGAGCCCCTCAGAACCGTCTGTGACATCTGTGGGGGCCCCCCGCCCCGTGCAGTGCCCCTGGCCCTGAACCCGGATGGGACTCGGATTAATGTCTATCGGATTCGGCAAGTTTTGGAATAATTTTTTAAACAAATAACATAATTTGAGTATTATAAATTATCGTTGATAGGTTTGAGCCTTTTTTGTCGAGCCCCCGGATCCGACTCCTGATGCGTGCGCTATCTCGCTCTCCCTCTCTCTCCCTTTCATTCTTTCGCTCTGCCCTCTTCGTTGCGCTATCGCACACATGTGAACGATTTTCCCAAATTTAAGGCCCCGGTTTAATGTGTTTTTAGTTTTCGTCATTTTACGTTCGCTTCCGTTTGGTCGGCTTCGGGCCTCTTGCGTTGGCTACGGCGGAACCAAACCAGTTCTGGTGCGCGTTCTGCTGCGTTCAGGCAACTAGGCATGTAAACCCGAACAGCCGATTTATCATTCCCTCATCATCATCATCGCATCGCATCATCAGCGAACCCACGGCGCAGCCCTCGGAGCGTGCTGGTTAATATTAATAATTTATTTAACAGTAATTTATCACAATTTGCTCAAAAACAAAAACGAAGAAGGATGCGATCATCGATCTGGCTCGGGATCGGATAGGATCGCTCGATCGCCGTGGTGCGATAAGTGCGAGCCAAACAAGGACACCTCATCTTATCGGTTTTTTCGCCACAAACAGGATTTGCTGGCCGGCTCGCGGGACACACTTTTCAGCCCGTTGTGTGTCTTAATCGTCGCAGGAATTTAGATAAGGCTCTGTGGACCCGGCCCCGGTGGCAGATGGCGCACGTACTGGGAGGTCTGTGGCGTGCGCGCGCGCGCTTTCTCTCACCCATTCTCTACTCCACACGCCCATTATCCCGTCCTCGCCGGTCAACGTGCGGAAATTCGATCAATTAAAATTTGAAAACATTATTCCACACACGCAGGACCCGAGAAGGACCCCGAAAACGAACGAGGCCCACGAACGAGCCGAACCGAAGAAGTTAATTAGTTTATACCGGGCGATCCCGGGTTCGTGTCTGCCAGTATTGCCAACATAATCTTTCGCGTTCGGCTCATTAATTCGGGGCCCCGGTGGCCACGGTGGAAGGAGCTTTTAATTGCCCCACCGCAACTCCGCGCGCCCGGCGACGACCCGGCGTTTGACGGTTATCTTAATGCAAAATGCGTACGCTGCGTCGACGGACGTTGGCTGTTTTGCAGCGCACGGCACATGTCCTGCATTCGTAATAATCGGGAGGCAGGACCGCAGGACATTCGCGCCGCGTCGTCGTCGGGAATCAAACCATCAAACCACCGAGTGGTGGTGAGTTTAATAAATTATCCAGCTGAAGTCGTAATTGCTGTTGCGAAAGGTGTGTTTTGTTGATCCTCTCCCGGGGGCTCCGGCCTCTGATCGATGATCGATCGGGACGGGACGCAAATTGAATTGCTCAATTATCGCCCGTGGAACGTTTCGCACAAATTAAGTCATAAAACAAATGCGAGCTAAATGAACGAGCCCCATTGCCCGATTAATCCGCACGGCACAGTTAAACACATCGTACTCGCAATTGGAACATCCGCTTAGCATAGATTCCCCCTAGGCGGGGTGGCTGTCATTATCGTCGGCACCGTACCGAACCGTGCAGCAGCATGCAATTAATCAGCCACCTAATGGGCCATTAAAATGCGAACCAACCTGACAAATCCCCGTGCACTCGAAGAAGCGTCTGCCGAAGCGAAGATAAAATCCCAGATCCCGCCCGGCAAGCCCATAACGTGCCCGTCTTATCAGCCCTGTCTGCCCGACCTGCGCCACAGACAGCATAGCTAGCGGCCGGGGGGTGTGCATCGAGTGCAAAACAGCATTAAAAACCACCTCAACAACTATTCATTTACACTCTCAACACCTCGTCGACGACGGGCAGCACGCAATGCATCGATAAAAAAGAACCCGGTGGAACCCGGTGGAACCCGGCGCACATGGCTCGGTGTGTTTGTAAGTTTTAATGATGTTCAAGCTTTGTGGACACCAGCAAAAAGCAAACGCCGAGGGAAAAAAGGCCCCACCGTACTCCGCGTTCGGTTTTCCCAGCCCATGGGACGGGCATCGGGCATCGGGTTTTCCTCGAAAGGCAATGAAAATCTCCGGTTCTCCGGTGCCCGTCCCGTGCGCTCTGTTTTATCACCTTTCTTCTTGCCCTTTCATAATTTTCGCAACATAAAAGGGCATTGCATATGCATTGACCGAATAAAGGCCGTGAGCTCCGTGGGTCGAACTCGTCGAGCGGTTAGTCGACGGGGAAAAATAGGGGGCCCCGCACCCAGGCACCGAGCGGGCTTAATCATTTATTTATGCTGAGCTGACACCAACCGGGACAGCTCGGGCCTGGCCCGCGGTCCGACGGTGCGCTCCGGCGTGACTTCAATAAAGTGTTGATAAATTGTAAAATTACATAGCACAGTAAGTGTGTCTGTGTCGGTGATTTTGCCACACACTCCTCCCGGTCGGGGCGTAATTGGCGAGTCAGCCTGCCGTGTGTCAACGGAAAATGGTCCGAGGCCCCGAGAGCCCCGGTTGGCTCCGGGCTTCGGGCCGACAGCCGCCGGCTTCCGATGAGGCGGTCCGGCGGTCCGAAACATCATCATTATCGTTATGAGAGGTCGTATGACGGGGAGGGAGCGGTGGTGTCGGCCCAAGGGCATCGCGAATGGATCCGCGTCGCGTGGCTCGCCGCGGTCCGGGTGGTTGGCGCGCGCAATCCATTTATGGAATGGAAATCAACCGGCCGTCCCAAGGCTCGGTCCTCGGTTCGTCTAGTCTTCGTCTGTCAACACGCGTTTCGGTCCGCCTTCGGTGGCCAAAGGGTGTAAAAGAGTCTTTTCCCACAACCAATCTCACAAGGATTGCTTTATTTATTTGCCTCCTGGGAGCAGCGCCCATTAATTGTCCCGACCGATCCGATCCGGGACAATCGGAGACAGGGGGGGGCCTAATCTCTTAATGGCGTCCCAGGAGGTTTGCGCCCGACCCGACGAGATACCGACGTAATCGCAATCCCGTCTCATTACCAAACTTTTTTTCCGAGAACCATCCGATACTGATTATCGATTGAAACAGCAGCGATTCCCGCGTGAGTGGCTCATCCGCGGCAATCCGCCCTGTCCGCCAACGAAACGTCTCGAGTCATGAGTAACGGTCATCCTGCCGGTCGGTCGGCCAGATTAATCAGCCAGCGACAGCGACATTGGGAAATGCACCGCATTCTATCAAATGCCGATCCGATCCGATGATCTGAGCGCGGTGATATTTCAACCATCGGTGCCCCGGCCCCCCGGTTGCTAATCCTGGCGACGCTAAACATAAATTAATCTGCTTGCCCTGCGTCGGCCGTTGCATATTAGGTGGCCGGTGGCCATAAAAATAAATCGCACACGGGGGCCAACCGGGACACGAACCGGTAGTCGCGGTGGTCACGAGGAAATAAATCTAGCGTCCAGCTACTGGCACCTTGCACCCATCAGCCCGAGAGACCGGACTGCGCTATCCGCGGGGAAAAAAGTTATGATTTCCTTCCCCAGCGAGTGTCTATGTTACGAACAAATTGAGCACGGAACTCGCCGCCATAACTCGGTCGGTTCTCGGTTAATTAACGGAGGGTACTGATTTTTATCAACATTTTTGACTCATTCGTTCATTCAAGCCTGCAGTTCGGTCGGTCGAGTAGTAGGTGGTGTAAATAACTGGCCAAAAGTCGCTCTCTCTCTCTCTCTGGGGCGCCGATCCTTCGGCTTCGGCGGTGGGCTCCAATTGAATGATTATTGTTTGTCTCTCACTCGCTCCTGCAGTTCGGTAATTTTTTTTTCACTCTCTCTCTCTCTCCACGGAACCAACCTGGTGGGGTGAAGGGATCGATGAAAAATGACGATTATTAGCTGGGGTATCCATGTTCCATGTCTCGTCCCGGATCGCCCCACCGGGGCGATTCCGAAACAATCCGGACCGCGCCGGACGATCCCCACGGTCCAGTTTCCTCGTCCGTTTGTGTGGTCTCGATCACTTTCTGGCGCCTTCCCCCTCTCTCTCACTCGCTCACTCTCGGACTCTGCCTTTCGGTCCACTCGTTCGCAGTCGATCCCAATTTTGACTCTGCTTTAAGCCTTTAAGTTTCCGGGGTCCGGTCGCGCTTTCCTGTGGCGCCCACGTTTCGGCCGTTCATTGATTTTGCATCCTCGAACCGTCGCTCGGAAATGGGGCCAGCAAAAAGTGAACCGATTGTTTCTATCAACTGTATGCAGACCCACGGTCCGGTTAAAGAAATTGCACACGACATCCGTGTGTTCCGAGCCGGATTGAGGCCCTGCTCGATGATCCCACTGAGCCAACAACTTTTTAGGGCCATTGAGAAACAGAAGACCGAGGAAAGAAGCGAGCAAACAAAAAAAAAACGGTCCGAGTCGTCGCGCCCGATCATGCCCGATCATGGGGTGTCAGCGACGTCGATGACGATGATGATCATGATGATGATATTATGCGGTGGTAGTAAAACGAGCAGAAGGTGATAACTAGCGAAAACGAGAACGAAAGCTCGTTCGGTGATCTCGAAGAGGCGAGACAGAACCGAGTGGTGAGAGAGAGGACGATGGGAGGGCCCTCTCCCCCGCCGGCCGCCCCGAGGGTCCGGTAATAACACGCTCGCTCCTCGGGTGGCACTCGCCTCGCCGGTGGTGGAAGATATATTTTTGAAATATAAACAAAACACCATGAAACGTGTAATTATGATCTCAACAGTCAGGCACCCAATATTAATAACGATAATGGAAGGTTTGCTCTGGCTTCGCCCGGCTCCGTTTTGCGCTCCGTTGGCGCTCGTTTGGGCCCCCACGGACCGGGGCTCACTTACACCGTCCGCGTCTGCCAGGGGGTCCCTTCGACCGATTGGGCTTCGACCGTTGGGCAGCGCAGCGAACAGGGCACAACAGGGCCCGGGACCATTTTTCGGCCCGTTGCGGTTCTGCGGTGCACGGCCGCCACGTAACGGCCACCACACGTAAGCCCCCCCACACCCCGTTGTGGCCCACAAATTCCCCATGTGCAACGCCACCGTTCGGTGCCTTTTTTTCGGGGTCCGTTTCTTCCTCGTTGCTTCGCGAGGACGATGGGTGTTCGGGGACCGATCGCTGCCTGCAGCGATTTTTGGCGTCCCTGGACCTGGACCGTGGGTCTGAGACAGAGCGCGAGAGAGAGAGAGAGAGAGAGAGAGAGAGAGAGAGCGAGAGCGTAACATGCCAATTTGGTGGTGCTAATAAGATGGAATGAGATTGTGCCAATAAATTTTGTTTGCTCTGCTTACGCCCCCCAAATCGATGGCTGTGTCTCCTGTGTGCGTTAGTGTGTGTTTGCATTGCTTCTAATTTTGGGTTTGCTGCCCTTTTTAGTGTTGGGGCCAAACAGGACCCTGTTTGTTTGCCCTCGACGGCGTATCCTCTCCCGGGCCGAGCGCCTTCATTATGGGATCACATCTTTAATTTGTTGTTTGGGGCCCCTCGACCTGGGACCTCGACAACTCAATAATTGGGGATGCAAACCAGCCAGCGAGACAACCTTCAGAGAAAGAGAAAGAGAGAGTTCAGACCATCCGCTCTAATGACCTCTTAAACGCCATCCCTGTACATTGATCGAAATATAATAATAATAATATTAAGTTATAATAATTAAATAAACTACGGTACAACACAATTACACCTACAAGCGTGTGTGTCCGGAAGTGCCTTCCGGCGGGTGGAGGGCTGCGTGGCGGAACTAAACTACCATTTAGCTTGCTTCGGACGAATGATCATTACAGGCGCTCCGGAGTGAAATTATGACTCCTGTCGACCACTTCATTTTCTGGAGATCGATTTTTTTGTCTCTCTCGTCCTTGTTCGCCCTACAGGAGGAGCAGCTACACCCGGCAGCTGGTGGTTCGATTGCCGATAGGGTTGCCGGAGCGTAAGACACCAAGACGCTGCGGTTAGCTGCGGAGCGACATGGACAACAATGTAACCGTATCATCTGACGCCTCTGAATGCGAAAATAGCGCCTGCAATTATCCGCATGCCTCGCACCGTCTTCCGGTTCGGTGCACGCACACGCACACACGCATGGTTCGCGCGCGGTGTCCACGGCGACCTCGACATCCGGCCCGCTCCGGCCGGGTCCGAGCCGAAGCTAATAACAATCCTGGAAGCCTGGGAGCTAGAAACGCTACGGACGGATATCAGCAAGCAGAAGAGAGGAAAAAAAAGTGGAAGGAACACGCAGACATGACAACAGCATAAAGCGACGCCACGGAACCCCACCACCACCTCCAGCACCCGCACCACCGCCTGGACGGAAACCTCACGGCAACACGGCGGACGGGGAGCTCGGCTAATAGGAAAACTGATACGCTTATGGCCGGGCCGGGTTTGCCGCCCTTTGCATCCTGGCGGCGGTGGCGGCGAATTGCGTGGCGACATCCAAAGGCCGGTTAGGAAAGGCCCTCCGAAAAGAACAAAAAAAAAACAGCGAAACGAAACCCGCGCGTAAGGACATCGGTTCGGTAGGCCGCCGGGCTGAAGGGAAAGAAGCGAACGACACATAATGCCGAACCGGGCGGTGCGGATGATCTCGGCACACATACACACACGCACACACACATACGGGGCAATCGGGCGTCCTTTCTCCGTTTATTCCCCAAACCAGGCCGGGGCGAGGACGCGAGAATAATAAACCATAATAAAATCTGCATTTCGCAAAACGCAGAACGCTGGCGGGAGCGCAGGTGGAACAGGGTGCCGGGCCCGCCGCCAGGCTACAACCCCCTGCCGAAACCTCAGGAACACGGGCAGGATTTCTTTTGGCCGGGTGTGTGCGGTTTTGTCTTTGCGCCGACCGAATGCCGTCCTCCGACAGCTGCTGCTTGCGCTTTTTTGTTGTCGGAGTCCGGGAGAGAAGCGAGATAAAAACCGAAGGACCCAGGACCCAGGGACCGCAGCCTACGACACACGGCAGCAGGAGCTGCGTCCTGGCGAACCGCTGGTGGGCTGCGTACCGCTGCGAGTATTTTTACGGGCTCTCTCGCTCTCTCTCTGTGTCACGTGTTTTTCACAAAAAGTCAATAGACGCGAGTTTAGAAAATGGGCACACTTCTTCGCGGGACCGAACATACGGCCGAGGTCCTCTTCAAGCGCCGGCTTCCGGCAGCATCCGGTTGGGGGCTGTATGACTCCGCGCACTAGAGATCGGTTGATAAGGTGAAGCCCCGGAACGTGACCAGAACCGATGCCACAGTCACTATATCGGCAGAACATATCAAAGTTACGCAATGGAAACGGTGCACGCACGCGATTCTAGTCACCGGCGGTGACAGCAATTGGAATTGCAAATGATCGCGCGGAGATGGTGATCGAGATCGCGAGGCTTGACATTGACACTTGCCCGTGCGTGTGGCTAATTGGCGGGTACCGTTGTTTCATGTAATGTACTGCTAGGAAGGCTAGGAACAATTTTTGGACGGCCCAAACACCGAGCAAAAACTCAAGAACGGATCAGGTACAACGTAATCCTCTGGCCGGTCGCTCCGTTTCCGTCAGCATTGACGTCACCGGGGGCTCCCCGGAGGTGGGTTCCGGTGTGACATCCGATATTCAAATGCTGGGTGTCCGAGCAGCCCTTGCAGCGAATCGACGTGAAGTGTGAAGGTGTCATTTCTGTCGCAGCCCTTTTACAGTGCGGTGCACTTCGAGCAACACCAGCAACTACGCCTGAGTCCCACACCGGACCCGGTTCAACATTCGGGACCCACCAGTGTACTCTCCGAGCATGCATTCCGTGCGATGGCCAAACGGAACGGAAGGGTTGCAGCTCGATGCACCGCACACGCTCCGTTGCACGGCTCGCAATTAACGCAATGACTAACCATTCGCTGTACACGTGGAACCACGTGGAAAAGGATAAGGGTGGTTAGGGCGCTCTACCTAACCACTGCGGGGTGCGTGTTAAGGGCGCCGGGGCCAGCGCCAAACCCGTCACCGTCAATCACGCCGTCGGGGTTTGCGTACTTTTTAAATTGAAATTTTGACATGAATCCGCCAATAGATGGCCGGAGCCCGTCTCGTGACTTTTTGTCGTAAAAAGTCGGACGCGTATGGATGCACCGAATGCACGTGTTGGCACCTTCGTGATTCCCGTATCCCCATCGACACATCCGAGAGAGAGAGAGAGAGAGCCTTTATCACCGCATTCGTACCAAATGCAACCCATACAGACACAGCGGTCGGCTTTTCTTTCAGAGGCGAAGAGAAAGCAAAAAAAACCGAGCGCTAGGCTGTGCCTGGCCCAGGAACGGTGCCTGCCTCCCACAAGAAGCATGCTTATCATTATGCGAGGGTGTTGAAAACTGTTCTATAGACAACAAATTTTAACACTCGTTCCCCGGGGCCGTGGGCCTCGGTGTCCCCGTCATGCTGTGGATCCCGATCCGGTGCACCGTCAAGTTCCCTCGCCTGGTTGTTGGAAAACACTGAACGGAGCCCGGTTGATTGCCGGTAACGACGTGCGACTAATGGGAAGCTGTAGCTGCTGGCTATCGAAAAGCTTCTACAAAACCAGGCAGGTTTTTTTTCGCATTTGGGCCTTAAAATAAAATCCTTTTCTGGGTTACAAGGTCATTTTTCATAAACTCCTGATGCGAATAAGGGAATCAAATGCATTCAGCTCCTTTTTAAACAGAAGTGCCGAAGTACGGCATTCAAGGAACTTTTCAACCCACATCCACCATTGGATGCCATCGTGCTCGCGGAAAGGACGCAGGATACGCCGACCGCACATCCAAATCCGGCCTATTGAAAGGGGCACACACAGCCCACCGTCGCCCTCCGGGCGAGGAAAACCGGGAATCGCGAGAGCGGCCGGGTCAGTGTATTGGTAAACGTCCGCAAGGCGGAAGGAAATGTCCCGAAAGAGACCGAAGAGAGACCGAAACCGAAAACCACTGAGCCAGCAGGAGTGAAGTGCATCCTTCTGCCCCGATGTGCGGCGGTGCATCGGTGTGAAAAGTGCAGTGACGCAAACCCAGGCACTGGTCTATGTGAGTATGCCGTGTGGCGACGATTTCCATTTTGCTCTCTCCGTCCCCCTCTCTCTGTCTCTTTGGGTTGTTCGCTTGCACTCACTTCTCGCCGTCGTCCTGATTGTCGGAGACCGGGCCGCGTTAAAGGTACGGACCGACAAATTGAATGATTCTGCCCTTGGGGCGGAAAATGTGGAAAATAAGGCACACAGACACACACGCGCCAGATGGAACGGGAGAGAGAGCGGGAGAGAGAGGGAGAGAGAGGGAGAGAAGATCAAGCGAAAGAATCAGGCCAATTCAGCTAGCTCCGCGCGCGCCAGGAGTGCCGTACGTGTGAAAATACCGAGCACTTAAGGCACCTAATCCAACATCATGTGAATGGCTTGCAGCGCACTTGCATAATGTAATGACTTCCACCCCACACACCCACCCACCGCCCATGGTGTGGTCGGATCAGCATAAAAAGTCCTGCTTGCTGGCGTGTCGGGAAGGCTTTCCACCGACCGTCCGCCGGGCTGCGGCCTTTTAGCGATCGATAACACTTTCGCTCACACGGCCCACCTTTGCGTGCCACTCTGGAACCCGAGGAAGCCGAGAGCGAGAGCGAGACACAGAGGGATACGGGGAGAAAGGCTCTACCCTCGACGAGATCGATAGGATCAACAAATTATTTTATGAATTCATAATCAATTTTCACCCACTGTTTGCCAACTCGCACACACAGCGGGGAACGAACCGGAAGTGGGTCCGCGGCGGAAAGCCAATGAGGCTGACGCGCCGATTTTCCCGCCGATTAACGCAGTTGCACTCGAGCTAGGCAGTGCGGGTCGAGTCGGGCACATCAAAGTGCTGTGGAATCCTTTTAAGGATTTACCCGCTTTTCACGATCAAGATGGAACGGGATCGATCGAATGTGGAGCAGGCCGGATTTTAGGCCGGGGAGGCGCGCAAACGCTTATTAAGCTCATCTCGGTCGAGTGGCCAAGGTTTGAAGCTGTCGATAAACAGACGGGGGGCGACTTTCGAGGACTCTGCCGAGGACAGAAGGTGCTAACGTGACAGTTTGTCCCTTTCTCGGCCCCAAGCGCGCGGACACGGGGGAGCCAGTGAGGTGCCAAGACAAATGGCCGGGTTGGGCCGGGCGTCGGGCGTAGTCCGCCCCGAGCGTGTGGAATATTTAATGAAACATGTTCCACCGCGTGCGCCGTGCGTTTTCGAAGCGCTTCGAAGCCGATTTAATATATTCATAATCCATCTGGCCGCGGTCCGCGTCGCGCCGTACGAGCCTTTTTGTCATTTTAATTTTTAATATATTTCTAATAACGTACCTAATGGCTTATTGTTTCGGACTCAACCGACCGACAGCAGCAAGCAGCCAGCAGCAAGCAGCCAGCATCGCCTTGAAGTGACAGCGCGGCGAAGGCGACACTATGTGACACCGGGCTGTGGGCCACCTCATCCACCTCGCCTTCCCCACCACGGGTGGGTGGTGGGATGCGACAATGGCACTCCCAGACGACGGTATGTCATTCTTCGATGGCACGACGACGGCGACGACTTGTGGCTCTTTGTGTCCTTGTCAGCCACGGGCGCGGGCTTTAGTCAACATTAAATGATTTATTTCCTTTGCGGTTCCGCTCACTGACTGTGTGCGTCTGGCCGTTGTGTTTCTTTTCCCCTGTTTTTTTTTTTGGTTAAGTGTTATTTAATTTTCAAAAAAAGAAAACGACCGGCAATCGGGAGCCGCTCATGTTACGGCCCATTCGGGCGCAGTTCTTGGAAGCAACATGCTTTTAGTGACACGGGCCTCGCGGTATTCCAACTCCTTTTCCTTCGCGATTCTATTCACGATTCTATTTGTGTACTTCGTTTTTGCGACGTCGGAATATTATTTCGCGTACGTAATAGTTTATGGCACCCCGTAAACATTAATTACTAAACTCGATGTGGGACGCGTGTGCGAAGGAGCATCTTTCTGACGCTTGTTGCACACAATTAGTACGCCATTTACCCGAATTGGGCATCAAACGTTGGCAGCACTGACAAACGAACCCACCACGAACGCCAATCTGCTTCGCGGCAATCGGCAAATAAGGTGTCAAAAACCACAACAAGCCACCGAGGGCGGCCACGGAGCAACACGGATAATGATGAGCCATTTGGACGCGCAAAAGGCATCAAAACGCGTGGCCAAACGGACGACGACTGGCTGGTGGTGGTGAATTATTTCCCACCGGCACGCCATCGTGGCCACACGGTGGGCGCTAACGTAACATAAATTGGTTGTAATTATATTTAGATGGTTGTTTGGTCGTGCTAGTTTTCGGTAATTGGTGCAGCAACGGAGCTGCCTCCGGTGCCACGAACGGGTTGGCCGTATAATTCCGGACCAAAAGTTAGACCCCCAAAAAGTTGCACCGCCGTAGTTTTTGGCATTCATTTTGAATCATGTTTTCGGGGAGGGCCACGGTACGACAATTATGTTGGCCAACATTAGTATTCAATGGGCTCCGGCCCAGGTGGGGGCCGCTGGTAAACGGTCGTCATAACCGTGATGAACCGCATTAACGCTTAATGGAGTGAAAA
The DNA here is from genome assembly GCF_943735745.2 of Anopheles bellator. NCBI lineage: Eukaryota > Metazoa > Arthropoda > Insecta > Diptera > Culicidae > Anopheles > Anopheles bellator. The sequence goes on along the minus strand of NC_071285.1, from coordinate 15,181,318 downwards.
GGATTATGTATGGCGCGCGATGGCGACTGAGACCTGTGTGAGACCTTTTCTCGCTTTCGGACGGGGCGTGTAAATTATAAAACTAACCGCGGGCTGAAATGTCTCGTCAAATCTTAATCTCCGAGCAGCAGCCAACAGTCGTTATCAAATTGTCCCCTTCGGGCGGATAGTTAAATTTAGATCGACCCCAGCCGTCCGCCAATGCCCGTTGCGCATCCGCGTGGACACAACCGTTGACGGGTTTATGGGTGACTTTCTAATGAGTTTGGATTTAGCAATTCCTTATTTCTGCTTCTTCGCGTCGGATCGTGTTTTATGTCCGCCGCCGCCCGAAAATGTCACCATAATTACGGTCATTACGGTCGAGGCGGCCGATGCGGAGGGCAATCCATCTTGCGCCGACCGACAGACAGTGGAGAAATAAAATTAGCAACAATAGCAACGCTTTCTTGCCATTCGGCTGACCATTACGCCCATACCTGGGCGGCTTAAATTACGTTTATTTTGTCTAATTAACTACCTAAGCGACGAATAAAACATGGAATAACATCCGCGAGCTCATGAGAAAGTCTTGCCGGCGCTGCCTGACAATGGTTTGTAAATATCGCCATCGAAAACCAATGTGTTTGTGGTAAGCTCAATCTGAATCCTCGAAGGCGGAAATTAGAAGAAACTTTCAGCACTTTTTACCCCAATGCTACGAACAACCAGTTGAGTTGTGCGATAATTCCGATAGCTCATAAAGAGTAAAGGCATTAATGCACACTTAAGCCGATGATCCTGGCGGGAGGGAAATCGCTGTCCGAAGCTCTCACGGGGTTAAAACCGGATCAATCCAGCCGTACACATACACTCGAACACGGCACGCACACTGCGCCACGCTACAAGGATGCAAAAGATAATCCCGTGCCATCATCAACACCCATCCCGGCGTTGAGCCAATCGAAAGTGGATTGCACGGGGAAAAAAGGCGAATCCTTAACACGCCGCCAGCGGCCGATAAATGAAATTAATCACGAAAACCCGACACCTCCCAACACCTTCCAGTGTTCTCCGCTGTCCGATCTGTTTGTGTTTTCCACCACTTTTCTGTCTGTTTTTTTGCTTTTCGTCGAGTGGAAAAGCATTTTCCCCAGCACTCATCCGGCGAAAAGCGAGGTTCGCTTTGCCAATCCGCTTTTTGGACCGCTTTTCCGAAGTCACCCACCCGGCACCCGAAGTGCCGAAGGTTTGAATCCTTTTTGCCGCGCTCACCTCGATGATCGATAAAATAATGATAAATGGCGCAGTTCTCTCGAGCTCGAGCACGGCACAAAAACCTGAGGGGGGGCGGCCATTTATTGGCCTGCCCCAGACACTCTGACACTCGACACTGCGTGGTGAGCGGGAGAGGTGGCAGCTTTGGTGGCGAATGTGCGAAAATAATTTAATTTTATACGAACCGAGCACCGAGCGGATATCGCATCCCCATTCTGGCCCCCCGCATCGGGTGTTGGAGAGTATGAAAGTTTTACAAACGCATACACAGATACACCTCTCGGTCACAAAACAAAAACGCCAGACGAGGAATGGAGTGATAGGAAAAAGTACATCAGCTGCACAAAGTGCATCAGCTGCGGATCACGATCTGTGGAAAATTTTACACACGCGAAACATCAAATTGACCGTACGGCGCCGCGGCCATTGTGGTGCCAGTATTGATGGATTCGATCCCAGGAAAAAGCGGAGCCTTGGTCCAGGTGTGTGCGGGGTGAATTCATCGGCAATCAATCCGGGCAGTTGCACAATTGCACGGCCGGTTGCATTCAGCCGAGAATCGCGATCGCGCCCGGGATTCCACACACTTCATCAACATTATTCGCCGTTGGTTTAGTGAAACAAATATTAAAGACTATTTCGGCTGAGCGCAACAACCGAGCGCGATAACTGGATAATAATGACCGGGTTTTTATGTTTTTCTAGCAATCACCCAATTATTGACAAATTGAATCCCTGGTCTGTCAATTGGAGGCAACATAAATTTGTCGAAACCAAACTCGAAGCCAGCCGAATCGAAGGCCAATCACGAACCATCCGTATGCGGGGTCGAATAAAAGGTCCCCGGTCTTAAGTGGTTAAATACGGCCAAAGTCCCCAAAAGCCCCAATCATGTCGGTTGGTGTCGCTTACAGCATGTTCCACTAGTTTCCTCCCACGAATTCGAATTTATTACAATTACAACACTTAAAGAGTGTAGAGTCTGGCAAAGACCAACAAAAAAACCCACCATAAACTCGGCGTGTTGCTGGCGTAAGAAAAGTTGGCAGCAACATTACCGTCCCGAGCCCGAGGCCGTTGATGGATCGCAGAAACTTTGAGCTTTCTCACCGACCAATCGCCAGTAATCGCTTCAGTAACCGAGCCCGTGCCAGGTACAGGTCCCTGCAAAAGGCAGCGCTCAATTGCTGCCATTTTGGTTTTTTTTTCGCTTTTTATTTGCAACTTTTTTTTTGCCAGCACCCAACACAACACTTTTCTATCTCTAATGGGCGGTAATGGGCGGCGGTGGCCTCCCCGCCGGATTTAATTGTGAACCGGTGGGTGGTGGGGCCGGCCAAAAGGTAACCGAGGATTGTGTTTTATTATTTGTTTGTACGAGTTGTGTCCGTGGTACTCGTGGTTTAGTGGCTCTCAGTTTCAGCGCCACGGCAAAGGCCGTGCGCAAAAAGTTTCCATCAACATTTGGTGCACTGGGCGTCGAAATCGTTTATGTTTCGTGCCATTGAAAGGTAATTCGGCGCCCGTAAAGAAGTCAGTTCCTCCGGCAGCGTGCAGCGCGATAAGCGTTGGGCTCTGCTCCTGTTGAGTTTCCAGGGGGCTCGTAGAGTCAAGTGAAGCTCGCGCAACACTTCACGCCGATAATCGTTGCGAAATTGATTATTCAGTTTGAAGAGACCCCGGGCACTGGCATTACTGGACTGTTTGATTTTCATTTCATTCGGCTATGCGGTCGGCGTGAGGTGTGATTGTAGGCCCCAAATCAAACACAAATCCTGGCGCGCGCCCTGAACGGGCTGGCCTCTGTCTTTGCCGGGGTTGATGATGTTGTGATTTGCACAGCTCACCCAACACGTGCGAGAGTGTGCAAAAATAAAAGATTGCACGGCGGCGGCCGTGAAGTGTCAGAATTGCCGCCCGCCAGACGGACAGGATCAGACGTGTGGGGCCAACCAGAAGCACCCAGCACCCAGCCGCCCGAGCACCACAATTAGCGCATTAGAGAGTGGCTCGGTTTAGCCGTGACTGGCGAGCGAAAAAAGAAGCAGCGCAAGCTGTCAGCAGCCAGCAAACTCACAACACTCCCGAAAAGGCCCTCGACGGGAACTCTGTAATTTGGCCGCACACAAACGCAGACACACGCTGCAAGCTCGTGGGCACAAGGACCGTTCTTCAATGTGGCGCCATCCGTTTTTGCGTTAAATTTGTGTATCTCTTTCGCGAAACATTACCACAACATGGAAGAAGCCAGAATTGACCGCTTTTAGCCAGAAAGGCCACAGACACAAAGAATATTATGAGCTAAAATTAGGTTGGTTTTCCGTTTTAAGAAAACTTTTCAAGTTGATTCGTATGTTTCAAAACTTTTTCCTAAGTTATACAGGGTGTCTCATTAAGGATGCATTTTTTTCATTTGGTTATAAAAAACAGCTGAATATTTTTTAATGGTTTAACATTTGTTTGAAAGGTTCATTCATGATATTTATGTATGAAATATAATAATGGTTGCAGAAAATTGGGAGATAAGAAAAATTTATTTCCAAAGAATTCAATTGTGGTTCGGAAAACCCACACATCGTGCAAGAGAATCCAATGCACCCACAACGAGTGACTGTTTGGTGCAGATTTTGGCTGATTAGTTTTTCGGCGAAATTGAAGGTGAGAACTTGGACGGCCCTACGTGCCATACAGTGACAGCCACAATCAAAATTTATGTTTTGTGAACATACCAGCAGCTATTGACTACCTTAAGACCCAAATTCAAGTTGCTATTGCCGAAGTAGGACCAGATACAATCGAAAATGTACTCAAAAAAAGGGCGACTGCAAGACCAATCGTGGTGAACATTTGACCAAAATTGTTTTTCACAAAAAAATGGAAGGAATGAACCTTTCAAATAAATGTTCAACCATTAAAAAATATTCAACCGTTTTTTTTAAACCAAATGAAAAAGTGCATCGTTAATGAAACACCCTGTATATTTTACATTACGTGACTAAATTTCCCTACTGGTGAAGTGACAATTTCTAAACATATTTTGCATTTAAAAACAGTAAAAAAAATTAACGGTAGCCAAAAACAGGAGAAACTTTAGCGTTTCGGCGGCGACCGTTGAAAAACGGGCGAAGCAAGGATCGTTTTCAAAATGCCGTCGGTAAATTGGTCGCCGCCGTTAACTGCCGGATTGGCGCCGCGGATGGCAATTGTCTGTGCCGCTTTAGTCCCTTCCCGGACACCCCGTGCCACCTACCTGCCACTCTTGGTGATGACCATCTCGGTGCCGAGCTTGTGGAACTTCTCCCACAGCTCCTTGCCCTCGAGCGTCACCTTCGGGTCGTCGACGACACCGTCGTCCTCGGGCTGCAGGGCACGCAGGGGCCGCATGGCGGGATGGTGCTGGTGGGCGGCCACCGCCGCCAGCACCACGTCCTCCGCCGTCGTGTACGCCGTCCCGAGCGGGTGGTGCGGGTGCGGGTGGTGCGGCGGCAGCTTGGGCAGCAGGCCGCCCGGGTACAGGTGCGAAGGCGGCGGGCCACCACCGCCCCCGTGGCCGCCGGAGAGGGCCGCTAGGGCGGCGGCCGGAAAGTACGACGGGTGGCCGCCGGCCGGGCCGTGCGGTCCGCCCCCACCGCCACCACTGGCCGCGGTGGCGGCCATGTTGATCGCGGCGGCGGCCGCCGCGGCCGCGGCCGGCGAGTTCTGCTGCGGTCCCTGCGACGGCGGCGAGCCCGCGGTCAACAGCGAGGACACGCTGAAGTCAGTCGGTCGCGGGAGCTGCAGGAATGGGTGATAGGCCATTCCCTTCGCCGGCCTGCTGAAGTCGTCAGATTGGAGCAGTTCTTGGCCGTCGTATCTCATTACAACATCACCGGGGTCAGAGTAGGGGGATGCCCACACACGGGTTTGCCTTCACCGGCCCACCGGCAACACAAGGAACGGAGGGGAAGGAGGAGACGCACGGTCCTCGGGATCCCGCACTGTTTTTCCTGTTTTTTTTTTTCTCAGCTTTCCTGCTCAGCTCAGCGGCGCCGCTCCGTGTCACTAACTGAGCCTAGCCCTTTTTTCACCGACTCGCACACTAATCTATTTTCTTCCTGTCACACACGATCGATCAGGTTTCAGCATTCAACGATTGGCCGGCAAAACTCCGAACCACCGGCAATACACTCGATCCGTCATTTTTCGCCACGATTGCTTCGATTCACTTCACTTCGATCGCTTCACACTCGCTCGGTGAAATATTGCACACTATTGCACCATCCAACAGGACAGTTCTTCTGGCCACAGGGTTCGACGCGACTCTTCGACTGTTTGCTGCAGAAGAAGAAGCTCCGCTCCGGGAGGCGCTCCAGGATCGCAGGATGGACACACTGACACACACACTGTATGCGGACGGAAAGAAATTGGAGAAGAATTGAAGGAATTAATTGCAAGCCATGCGAAGTCTACTGAGATCAAGCGAATTATTGTTTGTGAATTATTATTGCAGAAGTAACGAAAGCTTCATTTGACGTTCGCGGTGGCTCCTTGAACGTTGGTTTTATCTCCTTTATTTGGCCACTTTGCAGTTTTCAGATTCACAACCACCCGTTGGCGGCGGCGGACAGTCAATTGGTGACTTCCCCCCCCCAAAAAAAAGTAACAAAAACTGGGAAAACTTTCGCCGAAAATTCACCGACGCTTGGTGCTCGATTTTTCCGGTGAAAAAAAAACGGTGCCCACCGAACCAGCTGAATGAACGTGCCTGAGCCCTTGGTGGCCCGGGAGGCTGAGAAGTGGTGGTGGGGTGGGGGGGACGGATTACGCGATAAGTACGCACAATGCACTCGCAGCAACAGTGAGCGAGAGAGTGAGAGGGAGAGAGCGAGGGAGAGCGTAGGTAAAACAACGGAGAAATATGCTGAACGGAGCCACAGAATGCAACAACGCAATACGCACGCACTAAAGGATACGCGCACACCCGCGGCACACGCTCACGTCCGCTCACGCCTCACTGTTCACCGAATCGTGTGTATCGCGTGTACGTCGTTTTCTCACGCCGGTCGTGTGCGAACTAAACCCGATCGGCCGCTAACGAGTTACGCGGCCGCTGGCCCCGACACCCATACAGGCACACGCGTGCGAACACGCGACATCCGAGTGGTTTCTTTGACTGCTTTTTTTCGCCCCTCTCTCTCGCTCACCCAGCCCACTCCTTGGAGTGAGTGTTTTGTTTGCTCCTTCTTTTCTTTTCTTCACGCGACACGCACACACCGACACACGGGCAACGCACACTCCGTCACAAACCGGTCCCTGGGGTGGGGGGGGGGAGTGTGAGTGCGTGCGAGTGTTTGCCGAAGGGTGTTAAGTTTTTCACCCTTCACGCCCGCCGCGCGTGTGCATGTGTGTGTGTGGTGTGCGAGGTGATGTCACATTGGTCGCCAGCGTTGGTTGGCCAGCGACGAAGCGAACGCAACCGGAAGGAAGAAGAGGACCCACTTGTGTGCGTGCGTCCTGTGCCCCGTGCGGCTGTGTGCGTGGCGGTGGCGAGTGTTGCTTCTGCCGGTGCCGGTTTCGACACCTTCGGTGTTGAAAGCCGCACCCTCTCCGCAGCAAAGCACCGGACCAACACTCACTCACGGCTGTGGTCACTCGCGGCCTCTCGCTCGCTCGCTCTCACTGCGCGATCGGAGCACTCACTCTCGCCCATCGTGACGGCCGCGACAGTGGCCACTCCCTCTCGCTGGTGTGATAATCGTCGCGGATTGGTGTGTCGCGCAACATAATCAAAATCCGGTTTCTGGTGAGAAGTGTTGCTCCGTTTGTGTCGGCGGCGTTTGTGTGTGTCCCGTTTTTTCTTTGTTCTTTTCTTCTTCTGCCTCTTCTTCGCCCTCTCTCTCTCTCTCTCTCTCGAAGCTTTTCTTTTTGCATTACATACCCAAGACACGCTATGTACCGAAATAGACGACGGAGCGGCCGCCTGGGCATCGATAGAAACCCCGTCTTGGGCTGCCAGTTTGCGTTGTGTTTGAACAAACAATAATCCACAATCAACACCTTTCAATTGTGAAAATCAAGCTTCAAAAACGCAACCTTTATGCGGTCGACCATATTTACGCCAGGCGAAATATGGATGGGAAGTTTTACCAATTCACTGGCCAACATCGAATTTTCACCCACCCGAGTGGGTGGCTAAGAAACCAGAAAGAGAGAGAGAGAGAGAGAGAGAGAGAGAGAGAGAGAGAGAGAGAGTGAGAGAGGGAGCCCGTGCGGACTGACGCAAATGGGTGACACTGTAGGCGCCTTTAAGATGCCTGACCAAGATAGGGCGGCGAGAAAACGGGACACCGAACCGGTGGTAACGGTGAGCGCCAAACAAGGATGAAGGATGAATGGTGTAGGTGAAGTGTTTTTCTCACTCCACACACCACCCGCTTGTAACACCCGAAGGCGTCAAATGAAGAGAAAAAAGAAACACATCGCAGCCCGGGACAGGAGGATGGACCGATTTCTTCGGAATCATCTAAAGAGCTCGCTCGGATGAGTATGTGTCTGTGCCTCACCCCCGGGTGACACTGTGTGCGAGAAGGAACAATTTTCTTCGCACGGCTCTGGCCATCTATGTACTGCCCACCCGTCAGCGAAGAAGAGGAGAAGAACTAACCCAAAGCACACCCATTAAGCTGCGCCAAAGGTGACACTAACACTTCCCACTTCCCTCAAAGCTCACAGATCCCCTGCCCCGGTGCGTAGGGGTGTGAAATTTTCTCGTTCACCCTCCCCGAAGGTCCCTTCCTTCGCAGCACCCATACACACATGGCGTTTGATAGCATTCCCCAGCACACGTACGTGTTAAACGCTTGACGGACCCCAACACATTCTCGCCGTGAGCTTAGGAAGGGCAAGAAAACTCCATTATCCACGGTGAATGGGTGTATGTGCTTCGAAGAAACGGTCGCTAGAGTGAGACCGACTGTCAGAAGAGTGTGTTTGTGTCTGTGTACATAACCACCCTCCACCCGACCCGCCGACGACGACGAAAGCTGGGGCGGGGGTCGCCACAGTTGCAAAACTATCTCCGAGAACACTCTGCGAGGAGGAGGCGAAATAAAATTCACACCGAACTCTGCCTGTGTTTGTGCACATCGCAGTGTGCGAGTTATTTATCTTCGCTGCCTCTGCACCTTTGTGCCTTTTCCGCTTACTGTGGCTTTTCCGCCTGCTTTGGTTGCTGGACTTTTTGCCGACCAAGCCGAGCGGATGAGAACTTTGCGTCTATTGGTTTTTCGTGATTTCATGGACAGCAAGCAAGTAGTAGTAGTAGTGGAAGGTCTCTCTCTCTCTCTCTCTCTCGCTGCCAGTGAATTTGCTGACTTATTTTATCGTTGTTTTTTTACTGTTTCTTAAATAAATCCCAACTAAGGGGTGTCGTAAGTAAACGAACGAAGTGTTCTCTGTTTTACTTCTGGTTGAACTTCGACATCATCTCGCCGGGCGGGGAACTTCCCGTGGTGGAGTGGAACGTCTCCCCGCTTTGCCGCCCACCATGGGGCGGCAGGCGATTGATTAAAAAGGCAGACACAAAAAGTAAACAAAAACACAACGAGTTGTTAATTTGGTTTACACCCGAACCAAGAGTGGGAGAGTCTTCACACACCGGACCGGGAAAGGTACACCGGCCCAAGGTGCCAGGCGCCGAACCTGTTTCTGTTTGCGTTTAAAGCCGGGAAATTGGCCTTTTTTGTCGGCCCCGATTTGTCCGCTTCAGCGACTCACAAAACCATTGTTTGCTTCAAGTGTTACTGTTACGAAAGAGGAGACAGTGAGTGAGTGACATTCTTGAGCTCCTGGAGCACACTTGAGATTGGAAAACAAATAACACTTTGCAACGAATCCAACCTTCCTGCTTCAACACCGACGGAGAAACCGACGGTGGCTTAAATTGGTGAATATTTGCAATCTTCCCAATCAACTTTGGGTTACCATCTAGCAATTATACAGTTGGGAATTTTTCCAACAATTTTCTGGGGATTTTTAAGTTATGGATGATTTCTTAAAGTGACTTAAAAATGACTAGACTTTGGATAATATTGCCTGAAGTTCAGTTCAATCGATCATTAAAATTTAGCAGTTGTTTAATATCTTTATAAGAAGATAATATTCTTTTTTTTAGGTTTGAGCGAGAGCAACATTTAATCACAGTGTTTCAGGAGTCATTTGCAAAGTCGACCCTTTACGTTAACTTACATGTTTACTTTCCCCACACAGACAGCTGCACAATTCCTTACGCAAATGTGTCTAAAAGAACTTTGATTGCCAAACGAGTACACTTGAGCAGGAGTTTTCCTCCATCATCTAGATTCACAATCCGTGGTGCGCGCCAATTCCGGTCTCACTTTGTCATATGCTTTTCACTGTTGAGCTTACTGCAACTTAAACTCCACTTTGCCCCGTAACCCGGAAACTCGATCCGAAACCACTTGCCAGCGTTAAACGTTTCTAACCATAGTTCACTATAATTTTAATCACCAACGACTGCCCCCAAAAGGCTGCACCACCATCCAAGGCCAGCTTGGATTGGGCAGGATGTTCGGGGAATTTTAGAAAACGATCCACTTTGCAACCGATTGCCGTCGGAGTACTGCAGTGACCGACTGCCAGCTCCAAGTCACCTGCACCACACAAACCGAGCCTGTTCTCTGCCGAGAGTCCGCAAAAATCGTCGCCGTTCGCGCCGTGGCCACCTAGTTTCGGTTGGCGCCGCCGTCAACGAGGTGCGCCGTTCATGGACCGCGCTCGATGAACGAGTTTTTCTCACTGACTCACTCCGGCCGCCGACCAGAGTCCGGACGGCTCGCGGCTCATCGTCATCAGCGCCATTCGCCATTCGCCGACCGTCGCCGACCGTCGTCGTCGTCGTCGTCGTGGTTGTCGCACAAACGCGCGCCGAACTCCACACCAGCAGCAGCCCCCACCAGCCAACCCCTCCGCCGCGCCACCAGCGACGAGAGTGTGAAGAAAGGCGCGCCAACTTCGCTCTGGTGTTGGTTTTCGGCACCCCCAAAGGTGCCACGGTGCGCGATAATGATGGCAACCCCGGCAACCGGAAGGGGGTGGTGGTGGCGGTGGGGGTGGAGCACGTTCCCGCTACGAGGTGCAGGCGTTTAGCGCGCGACGTGATGCGCACACTCAAAAAAATCACATCCATCTCACTCTCGCTCACACATTTTCTCACATCGAATCTCGGCTCTCGACGACGACGACGGCTCGGGTGGGTGGTGGGTGGTGGTGTTGGGTGCGCGTGTGAGTGACAATAACGCGCCCGACGACGATGAGCCCGATGGAGACGCCCGGTCTCGGTCGGGCGTGAAGCTGGCTCCTGGCCACGAGCCCGGATCACCCCACTGGTCGGGGTGTGAAAAACCAATAGCATGATGACCCACCACGTAAGGGTTCGGACACTGAGAGGACACCGTCTTGCCGTAAATAGTTTGATCTTATTCGGTCATTTTAGTGAGAAAATGCAGCGATTGAAGCGACCGCGAAAAGGACCTCGCACACTGTTTGCTCATCCGGATCCCCCCCGGATTAGGGCTCGGGCTCGGACGGTGTGGGTGGATGGAAAAGTTTTTCCCCGATTTTCCTGGCGCCCCCCGATCCCCGCCGTCCCATTACTCGCAGTGCCCACCACCGATTGCGATCTTCCACTTTGCGTGTCAATTTTCTCACCACCGACCGACGCCACCGGAGCCGCCGTTCGCCGGTGGCCAAACATTTACTCAGCTAAAATTTCGCTTCCTTCGCTCCCGGGGCCCCCTGTCAGGGCGCTCCCGTCCGGGAAGGGTGTCCGTTTTGTCTCCCCACAGAGAGAGAGAAAGCAAAAAAACGCGGTGGATGCTGAAGGTGGAAAAACGCACCCCACGAAGGACGGCCCGTTGGTGGTGTTGGTTTGCGCGAGTCAGTCAGTATGAGTGTAAACCGGACTGCTTCGGTTGAATGGGCACCCCGCACGCACACAAGGATTAGTAAGTAAGCAAGGCAGCGAGAGCGAGAGCGAGAAGGCTTCGGAATGGAAAAACGGAGCAAGAAAAGTGCGCTTTGATGGTGGGGGAAACCATTCGATCGAAGGCCGCCATGACACGCCTCTAAAGGACGTGCGATGGAGGAGAAATAGCAGACCCGCTAGCGTGTGCCAAAGCGAGACAAGCGGCTGTGTCGGGCCATCATCGGGCTCGAACTGCTCGAACTTGTCGCACGTCACGCCGTCCGGCCGCAGAACCAAATCAGACACAAATGGAGCAAGAGAGGAGTGTGCTTTTCGACTCCAGGAACATCCAGTATCGGGGACCACAATTTGCCTGTTTATTAAAATGTGGCTCTTGACACCAGGATTCAATCAATGAACTGAATGATCAATGAAGCTGTTACTCCAAAAGGTGATTAATGTTGGATAGAGGAAGCAAAATCAATGCAACAATGTTTGCGTGCTTCATGCTGCATCGGCGTGCTCTGCGCAATGTTGGAACGCAATGTTCGCCTAAGGCGCTTAACTTGTCCGCCGTTCAATCCAATTGCGGGAACACGGTACATAATAGAAGCTTTTCACACAAACCGCCCCAACCAAGAAAACCCCGCACCGTTTCCGCCCCGTTGCGCGTTTGTGTAATGCTTCGAAGAAATCTGCCATCTTTTGAAACGCGCAACCGGCCAAGACCGTGGCCAGAAAGACGAGGGAACTCCCTGCTCACTGCCGATCGGGGTGTTGTCGGCAGGGTAACGCGCCCGGAGGAGGAAGAGGCTTCTGCCGTTCGCCACACCGCCGTACGACAATCCGGGAAGTCAGCGCCGCCGTGTTCGATGTTGAGAGTTTCAGGTTTTCCGGGAGTGCATGAAACGGATGCGTCTATTAGCGCGACCCGCGGTAAGGAGATTATACAAGCGAAACACAGGCTCATATAGGAAAAAGGGCCCGCATTTCCTAGCCGTGTAGCCGTGTTCCATCCTTTTGCCGATGCCATCGCACTGCGCCGCTGGAAAATAACAAACATAACTCGTAACGAGTGCCGGAAAGTGCGTGGGTTACAAGAGGGGGTGTTTCTGTGCGGGTGTGGCCCGTAAAACCTCAAGGCGTCTCGAAGCGGTGGCGCCGTGACGTGTTGAATTTGCGCTCCAATCCTTTCCACCAGTCGGAAAGGGTGAGAGGACGTTAAAGCTCGGCACGGGCGTAATGAGAACGGAAACTTTTCCATTTCCATAGCCAAACATAATCCTAATGCTCTTGGGTGAAGCACACACCACATGGCTGTCGTTACCCGTTAACCAGCAAAACATGCAGGGCCAAAATCACACTCCCGATGGTCGAAAACATTGGGCGACAGGACCTGAACTGCTCACTCAATGTTCGAAGAAAACCACGACGGTCTGATAAACATCAGAACTTGTGGCCGAATCAGCTCCACAGGGACCCGCGGCGTAATCAATACCGAACGATATCTAGATCGAAACCCGGAAGGGACCGGAAATGCGGCATTCAGCATTCAGGAAGTGGGAAGCACCGAAAAGATGAAATTCCCCGCGGACCACTCGTTTGTTTGCTCTTCGATTCCTTCTTCGCAACTCGCGCAATCAACGCGATGTTTGGTCGATGCGCTGATTGCTAAACAAGTTTCGTTCAATTTGGCAACGAGAGCGCTTTAAAGTGACAGTAAACACAAGCAAGGCCGGGACAATCCAAAAAAACATGGCCACCAATCGCACGTTGTTATATTATCCGAACCAAAACTCGCGGCCATCCAAACCCATATGCAAGGATGCGGGTCTCAAGCGGGCCTCGAGTGGTTTTCTAGGAGCCAGCAGAAAGGATGTGCCTTCGCCGCTACGGAACCTACGGACTGGGACTGCGGTGCTTTTTCACGGGCGTGTAAACATGGCAGACTCCGAAGCGATAAAAAAACGGACGGAACAGCGGGGTTCGACGGAGCAGACAGTGCCCGGGAACGTACTTGAGGCTACCGAAGGCACTGCGCTGTGCTGTTGCGGTAAGTAAACTCCCAACCCGTGGCGTGAAGCAGCATAAAAGTGTGAAACATTCTCACGTTACGGTTACCGCTGGTATTAGTTTCCGAGTTCGGGGAAATTGGAAAATGGATCCCAGTTCTTTTTGTTGTTGTCAGAGAGCGGGCTTCTCTTCTCAGCTCAGAAGTGATGAAATTTGCACTCTCCGTCCTTTTACGTTGTTTTGAAACAATCAGACAATCGTTCAGATAATTTTGTTTAACAATTAATACGAGTTTCTCCGATTGTGTAGGATCAACGAATTTCCATCTAAACAGCGTGCAATAAGTCAATCATTCGGGGGGCGCTGGTAAGCTGATCGAAATCCAATCACTTCTCATCAACACTCACATCTGCGGCGGCGGCGGCGCCAACAGTATGATGCTGGCGGAGGCCTCCGGTCTTCGGGCCAGGCTATCGGTTTCAATCGGTTGCAGCTGCCGGCGTGCAATTGTCCGAAACCCCGGCCGGAAACGGTCCCAGAAGGTTCCCAGAACTTTCAACGCTTGATCGACGCTCAATGGCGGACGGAGGCCGCTTTTCACCGGTGCTTCGTGCCCCGTGCAAATTGGTGATCTTGTTTCGCTGAACCGGGAGCCGAAACCGAACCTAAATGGTAATGAAATATAATCCCATTTCGGTGACCATCGCGCGACGGTTTATTTTTTGCCAACTCCGCCCTGAGTTTGGTGTTTTTATATGGAACTCAAAAATGAATTATTAAAAATATTTTTGAATGTTCCACAAATCAATTCCACTCAACGTAAGGCCGATGTTTTTCCGGCAACACGCATTCGCGCATTTTGTGGTTGACACGTTTGACGTGGCGTGGCCATTTCCGTAGCCGGGAAGCCTGTCAAAATTACCAAACAAATGGAAATGCTGCCGCCGGCCGGTCAATGGCGAACGATTTAAAGCAAAGCTTTGGGAGCACATCAACCGGGCTGGGGCCCCCGGGGGTCGACAGGCATCATTCAAACGTCAAACGTGTTGTCGTTCGTTTGTTAATGTTTGAAATTTTATTTACCCGATTTCGTGTTCCCTTTTTTTTCGCGTAGGCCCCCGCTTGTTGTGTCGCGCTGGCCATAACACGCAATGGCCGTGTTTTTGCCGGCCCAATCGGGCCCCGTTTGCGATCCACCATTGCGCACTTAAACGCCACCAGCGGGCACAACTATGGCGAAGGTCATAAAAGGATGAATTTCGTTCGTACTCATTAACTCGATGATGATGACACACGCGGGGGGAGTAAAATGTCAATCGACCCACCGACTAGGGTGCAATTGGTGGGTGGTGATGCAATTATTCACCGTCCGTCCGTCATTTGTCCGGGCTTAAAATATGCTGGCCATCGACGGACGTAAACACAATCGGTGCACGCTTGCGAACCGGAACGCAGGAGGGAAAGGAAAACATGTCCCGACATCAGCAGTATCGGAAAGTTGGACCGAAACACAAATAAATTGCGATGAGGCTGCCGGCATCTAAACAAACATTAGGCAGGATCCCCAGGATCTGTGTGCACTTCGAAGAGGGGCAACTAAACTAGGCGAAGGGTGCGATTTTAGGGAAACATTTTTAATTACCTCGACAGCATTGTTTCCTGTTTCGGTTCGGCGCTCAGGCCGGAGCTTCTGCGTTCTACAAACATTCGACGGAAATATCAATCAATCGAGCGGCTTCGGAATCGACCGGCTCAAGCCGTTGGTTATCGCCAATTACTGAACGGTGGCAGCCCACCAACACCCGACCAGCCATCGTCGGAGTCATGGGGCCCCGTCAAGTGGGTGCAAAGATCCCGGTATTTCATCAGCACAATCGACATCTTCATCGACTGCCTGTGGTCAGCGTGAGCGGGAGGTTAGAAAGGTGACCGGACAGCCTTTCCGGTATTAATACTCATTTATCAACCATCGACTTCCATCAAGACGGGTCCGGTGTACAGGCTCTGCGTTGGCCGTCAGACACTCACACACCGACCGAGTTCCGAGGCAAATAAAGTGGGCGCACGCAGACACAGGCGCACGCTTTGCATACTCTTTGGTCGGCCAATTTAGCTCGAGTTGAGGCTCAATTAAACCCTCAAACAACACGGCCGGGCGCGATGCGATACGCAAGCGAAGCCGGTCCGGTCCAGCAAGTAGTGTGGCTGCCGCGGACCTACACCGGCCGACCCATTCCCATCTTCGAAGGAGCCTACGGTTCGGGCAGCGCTGATACGATATTGAACCACCGAGATCCACTCCGAGGTTGGGTGAGCTTCGAACACCTTTCGCGAACTCCGAAGAAGCGAAGAGCCGGACCGGAGGTAAACAAACGCAACGACGCCATATCAATTACCGGGATACGGGATTAGAGCAGGATCGAAGGAACCAGGAATGAAGGAACAATGGACCCGATGCGGCCCGGTTTTTGCCGACCTTCGCCCTCGCCCCGGTACTTTGGAATCTAATACCGTCAAGAAGTTGGTCCAGTTGGTTCATGAAGCTCGAACCATCAGCTTCAGCTCGGGTTGGGAACACGAAAAAGAAAAAACCGGAGTTCCAACGACGAAACGACGAAAACAACGCGCCAAAATTATTCACCTACCCGTCGTCGTCGTCGGCCGAAAGCACCAAAAATAGCTACAGGACGACCCGGACGGCCAAACTAAAACAAACACCAAACCCGACCCGACGCCGCGCGTGGAACCGATCCCAGCTGCGCAACGTGCGTGGAATGGAAAGCCTTGCCTGCCCAGCAGCTTCCGGTAGCACCCGTGGGTGGGTGGGTGGCGGCCGGGTACCGGAGCATCTCCCGGGAGGAGCCGACCGCCGCGGGTTCCGGGAGGAACTTTGTGTACATTCCAGAGTCAACCATTTCCAACAGCAGCAACAGAGCGGGTTGAAGTTAGCGCGGGAATTTCGGTCCCAAAAACTTGCCAATGTCCTGTCCTGGTGCCCAACAACAACAAGTACAACAACAGCATCAGGCTGAGGGGAAACCCGGAGTGCTCCGAGCTTCTTCCGAAAGGAAATTATCGATTAACGGCCACGTTGCACCCGTTCGCTAATTTGTAGGTGGCTTACGCAAGCGAGTGGGGTGACCCGATTGGCGCCGGATTCGGCAGAAGGATTGTTGTATTTACCGAAAAACTGTTTTGCTTACAATTTGGCCCACGGAAACTTCCCAAGCGCGAGACGCCGCTCGTTGTAATGCGTTACAGCAGCAGCAGCAGCAATAGTTTCCGGCGAAGGGCGATAAACGGGAACCATGTTTAACACTTGCGGGCTGGTCTCGCGCCCCCGTCTGTATGTGTGCCAAATTACACCACAAACACATAGAAAGAGCTATGGCCGTTGGGAAAACGGCCAACTTACAACTTCGCACTTCGGGAAGCAGTTTTCGAGCAGTGAAGGGGAAAACGGGGTCACCAACACAGATTGGATAGTACATTGTACACGCGAAAGGGGGCGCATGCTCGAGAGCATCCCCTTTCTCACTCTACCTGCCGACGGGGGTATCCTGCATCCTGCTCTACTCCCCTTTCTGCTGCGAGAAACAATCAAACGCTACACCGTTGCCGTCTTTTGTTCGACGCTTCTCACGGACCTTCGCACACACCACTGTAATCTCATCGCAAAGGGGTGTGGCCTTTGGGGGGTTATGCTCGCACACACGGGGAAAATGGCACAGACGATGAGAGATTTCGCTCTCTGTCTCACCACACAAACGGGGGAATTCTCGCCAGTGAGCGGCCGTTTCTCACCGTGCTGTGAGTTGAGGCGAGCAGCGAGAAACTGACAGCACACATTTTCCAGCGCCTGGCGTGGGATTTTACAAGCGAAGAAAGGAACGACTTTCTGGCATTTCGAACGGCTCCGTACGGAGTCCTCACCCGCAAAGGATAAAATCACCATCTGGGATCAATTATTGGCCGGTTTTCGGTGGGAAAATAGTTAGTTGCGATGCTCGTAAAACGCTGGAAACGGCGGCGCTTATCGGCTTGCCGTTGCCTTAACGATCCTTCCCCCCGGGGAGTTTCTATTGCCACTTTCGTTTATCAGTGTTGTTGCTCCCGAATGGTTTCTGGATGGCTTTCGGGTTATCTTGCTTTCCACGCTAACGGCCTCGACCGATGGAAGTTACAGTTTGTGCTGCAAAACATCCCGGCCGTACGCCGCGCGCTGTTTGTGAAGACGACTTTCTTAATGTTGCCCTCATCCATTGCCACCACACCGCCACCACCCCACTCGGCCCCGTTTCGGCCTTCTGTTTACCCGTGCGCCCAGATGGTGGCTGGTGGTGTCCTTCGTCGAAGTGGCTGAACAAATTTGGCTTTTATCGCTTCACTTCAATTTACTCCCGCACCACCCGCTTCCTGTTCCCGTCCCCCAATCTCTACTCCTCTCGCTCTCGCACTCTCGCTCTCGCTCTTTCCCTGCTGCGTGTTATATTTAAAGATTTTCCTCAACGCCACGGCCATGGAGGGAAATTCCACGGATCTCTCGAGGGCTGTTCAGGGAGTGAGAAAAAGAGGACGGTTGGCTTGTTTGGCGGCACCGAAAGGTAGTGGCAGGGCCCATGAACCTCCTCCGTCCTCCCCCGCCGCACGGAGCAGAACCAATCGATGGCCGAAACGCTCCGAAACGCTCGTGTTCGGCTTTGTTGTTGGTTGTGGACTTATTTTTCTTTTGCCCACCCAAAAGGTCCTGCGTGTGACAGCGCGAACACACACACACACACACCAGGCGACCGGGGGACCATTTTCTGGGCCGGGGAAAATCTTTGCGAAAAGCGAGATTCCGGGGACGGCGGCCAACAGTGACAAAGGAACGACGACAGTGCTCCGTGTCGGGTGCGTGTGTCCAGCACGGTGCGGTGAAGCGCAGGTCCGCAGGACCTCCCTTCGCAGGGCTGGACCGGGCCGGTGATGGCCTTGGGTCAAGAAATCATTTTCATTACTTTATTATACAACGGAGGCGGCTGCAGCGGCGCGCTTTGTCGCGCGCACCACGGCCAGAGCCCGGAACCCCGAAATGGACCGGATCTGGACCTTTTTTTCCTCGGCTTGCGAGGGTGGTGTGGCTTTCCCAATCCCCCGGCCCGATGCGCTACTGCTCTTAAGGATATTGCTGGTGTCCCCTCTTTTTCTCTGTGCCGTTAGACCGAAAAGACCGAATGAAGCTGTGAGATGATAAATTGCTTCACTGTGTGACACAATGTGTTAGTTTTCCGAACGTCCGCCACGTTCGATTCGGTCCGGGAACGTTCTGGCACAAAAAGAAGAATTTATTGTCGACGCCGCCACCGACCCGAAAGCGTCGCCGTCGTGATCATCATCATCATCATCATCGGTCGGGTCGGTCGTGAATCATTCATAAGATGGCCGCGGCGCTAC
The DNA here is from genome assembly GCF_943735745.2 of Anopheles bellator. Classification (NCBI taxonomy): domain Eukaryota; kingdom Metazoa; phylum Arthropoda; class Insecta; order Diptera; family Culicidae; genus Anopheles; species Anopheles bellator. Next base: position 15,162,648 of record NC_071285.1, on the reverse strand, counting down.
GGAAACCTATTTCGGAAAGCTATTTTCGGTTCCACCGGTTCGGACCAAACTGCAAGGACAATCCAGGACTCGGGAATGGAATACGTTAGGGTTCGATCCTCGATCGATGTTGGTAGCAAATCGCAAACACCACGAAACTGTATCGGTACTTCGAGCGGGCCTTGTACCGAAGTGCAATCTGCCCTATTGCTCACCATTTTGCGCGGTCCATTTAACAGCGGCCGAGGAGTGTTTGCCGATCGTCGGGACATTGTTTTCACTCCACCGCCCGCTACGCCCGTGTCCCCTTGCGAGTCCCTGTCCACCATTTTGTGGAAAGTAATAATTTCAAAATTATCAACATCTAATTACACTGGCGCTGGCTGGCTGGCTGGCCACTCGACTCGAGTGTCCCGGAGTCGCCATCATCATTACCTTTTTCTCTCTCTATTGCGTGTCCGGGTCCGGATTGTTTTCTTACGCACCGTGCGGCGCCTACTACTACCGTTGCCTGGGACGCGATGGGAGCCACCGAAAGTGCAAATGACAGCCGCTGTCAAAGTCAACTGCAGCCTCGCGCACCACGGGCGGCAGACGAATTGGGGCCATCACTCGCGGTCTGCAATTATCCAGTCCAACAATGAAGTGGGTGCTGCGCCCGTCCCGGACCCGCGCCGGATACAAAAACGTCACGACGCGTGATTGTTTGTCACGGTGCGGTTACTACTGTGGATAAATAGCAATAGAGAGTGAGTGAGTGAGAGACAGAGTGAGTAAAATAAAAATGCGAACCAAAGGATCCACTCACCCGCCCGCTGAGTGGGTTACGTAGCGCGCAGCGCCAACTGTGATTACTGATGCCTTTGTTTATGTATTCGTGGGGCCCGGTGGGGAGCCCCTCGCCCCTCGGTGGCCCGCTTGGCGCAAACGGCACACACGGAAGCGTCGCTGTAGTGTGACAAATTACAGCTCTACCGTTTTTCTTCCTTTCATACGGGCAGGCCTAGGGCTGCAGCAGGGCTCCCCAGACCCCCCCGGGCTGGCGAAATTAGTATCCCAACCCCGCCATACGAATTTGGGGTCAGTCGATCGAATAGTGGGAGCCGCGGATGCACTCGCCATGATTATGGTTCATTAAAAGCGCCATCAAAGCGGTGAGCCAGACCCCGCCCGCCCGGGCTCCTCTTGCGGGGCTCCCCAATCGCCATATGAAGTGGCCGCCATTTGTGTCACCATTTCCATCATCATCCGCCGCCACTCACACACGGTAAAAAAAAGTGGTTATTAAAGTGTAATTACTTCGATTGCAGGTTGTCGGCCTGTGTATGTGTGGTTCCATTTTCCACACGGCCCACCCGACCCAACCCGCCCCGGATAGGGACCGCATTTTCCGTTCCGAGTTTTCACTCAAATCTTTTCTTAACGACCTTTTTATGCCTTTTTCCTCTACGAGCGTACCGGGGTTTAAAATTCACATTTATTAACTGTCCGACTTTCGAAAGCTTTCGGGCGGCGTGGGTCAAATGGACTGTGTGTTGATCCATTGGGGAACGCATCACTGCGGGGCAACCGATTCATTAGCCGCGATGGCGCGATGGTGGGTTAAATTGATTTTTGATTACCCCGAGCACTGAGCGCTGGGTGGTGGTAGGTTGCGAAAGGCTCGAGGCTCCCCCCGCCCGGGGGTGCTAAAGGTTAACAAGGGGCAACATATCATCGAATCGCTTATCAATCCGTTCGGGGTTGACCGGTCAGTGTTTCGTGGAATGGCGACGGACAGTAAGCATCCTGGTGCACCTGCACCTGGACTGGAGATTTGTTCCCGGAATTATATTAACGCTGGTTTTAGCAACTACCAGGAATCGTTAGCTAACCCATCGAATCGCAGTTTGGTTGATGATAAGCCGAAGCGCCTGATTTGTTAATGGATGTCCACCAGAAAATAGGCCCACTCAACAATGGTCCTCCGAAGCACGGGATGAATTTCTGCGAAGTCGACCACCGAGGCCGGGCGAGAAAAGTTGGCACGTTCGATTATCCCCGGGCGGCAAATCCGACACGGGCGAGATCGGCCGGCCGCAGGCACGTTCCGGCTGCCGGAGAGTCCTGCATCGGTCCGTCGGTTCGGACGGTCGTGGATGACGTTCGGTTATCCTGGTGCGAATCCTTTTTGCGGCAAACGAGATGCGTTCCGGAACTCGATCGGTCGAAAGACACGGCTTTTCAGAGTCGGCTGGTCGCACAGTGTGCCGAAGCGTGTTGGACATATTATCTTCTTTATAAGAATTTTAGAGCAAAATATGTTACATATTGCTATGTTCAGCGACAACCATACAAAAAATCAACAAATTTTAACGATTTTTGATTATTTTAAAAATCGTTAAAATTAGTCACATTTGGCAACATTAAACCTAACTAGGGGGCTACACGAAGCGTGAAAACTAGCGTAAAATTAATTTGTAATGTCAAAACGTTTACGCTTCGTGTGGCAGCAAAAAATTAAAAACGAAATGTCAAACGTGTTTACGTTCGTGTTTTTGGTCCAAGAAAATACAAATAGAAGAGAAATTAATTGATTTCTGAATTTTTTTATCTGTTTTTTCCGATTTTGTTGCTATACCAGCAAATAAAAACATAAATTATTCTCTGTTTGTAAGTAAAGCGTATGAAAAAAATAATTACGCTCGGGTTTACGCCTCGCGCGAGCCGTAAACGTTTTGACAGCGCCGCAGCAGTTTGGCATCAATCGTTAATGTCAAAATCATTACGTTACGCTTAATGTAGCCCCACAGTAAGTGCCGTGGACAGCAAAATCCTGCTCCCATCCAAGCGAATGAATTTCACCGTGCGGGCCCATTAGAGCACGAAGTGACGCCTCAGCTGGAATCCTTTGCAAATATCGCGAGAAAATATCGATTCAACGACCGCAGATGACTTCTGCACCACCCGAAAGCTAACCATCCGCTATCCGTACTGTTGCGTGGCGTCGCAATAGACGCCGCTCCTTGTCAGAGCCTAGCGTAGGCCGGATGCAGGGCCCGGTGCATCCGTTGCATCGTTGCACTGGTCAGAAAGGACACCAGCCGGAGACCTGGAATGGAGAAGGATCCCAATGGCCAGAGGATGGACGAATAATTGATGGACCGCGAGTGCAAACTTTCACCCCTCCCAGCGACCTCCACCGGAAGCGGCCCATTTTTCCTCAGCGCGACCGGAAATGCGGCCAAGGGCTTCGCGAAGTGCCTTGATTTTCGCACCATCCGTGCGATTCGGAGCGATCGAGAGAGAGAGAGAAAGCTTTTGTTTTGCTTTGTCGGTCTATCGGCCACCGGGGGTCGCGGTTTGGCATCGCATCCTCCGCCAACGGAGCGCCCGGCATCGGAGCCTGGTGGCCAGCGCCAGCCGGAAATCAAACAGTTCACTCGGGACGAGGGGCTCGACTTTGATGGGGTTTTTGCCGCCTTTTAGTAGCGAGCCTTCTTTTTTGTTGGTACGCTCCGGGGTGCGATTTTGGCGAAAGGTGGCGATTTTAGTGGAACGCAGGCGTTTGGTGGCTCACCCCGGAACGGTTGGGCTGCGAAAGAAAATCCGGTGACTGTTGCTCCGATGAGTCGAGTGATTGGCTGTCGCTTAAATATACCTTTTACGTGGGCTGTTACATGCTTAAATTACTACAAACTTCGGAGTTGAAACGATGAGTTTCGCTTGCGATGTTTCTTGTTGCGAATAAAAAACTTCCAAATTCAATAACTTCATATAGCAACACCACGCACAGAACTGTATTCGCCAGTAGGGATTCGCCGCAAAAAAGGCTTCAACCCGGGGCCCGGCATTCTTCACCGAATCGCTTCCGGTGGCAATCAAAACTCATTCACCTAGCCGTGTGTATTTTGGCACTGAATTGCATCAACCTCCACCGAACCTGCTGGTGGTGGCGCTGCAACGTGTCCTGTCGGAAAATGCATTCCATCTTTCCAGTGGCTGGTTTTTCAGGGTCCAGGGTTTTTTGTGTCGCTTCGAACTTCATCTTGCTGGGGCGGGCCACAGCATTTTGTCGTCGTCTCGTTTCGCGACGCGCAAACACTGCGGGCGCCAGAGGGCACCCGGGCTAGGCGTCTAGGACCGATGCAAAGATCACGATGCATTTACGATGCATTTCTCTCCCCCGGGGGGGAGTCACAATGGTCACCGTGGTTAACCGAGTGGTCCGGAAGCGAGGGAACCGTTCGGTTTGGTCCTTGCGTTCCGATGCCGTTCAATCGCTTTGCTCCCGGCTAATGGGTTAGTGTCGAATGGCCGCGAACCGCGCAAAAAAGCTGCCGCCAATCGAACGTTTGGTGTGATGTTGGATTTTTTTTGCTGGTTTCGATCGAGGTTTTTGTAGTTTTTGCGAGACTGTTCCTATTGCCCCGTGGCCCAGAGTGTTTGTTGAAATTTTCGCCCAAATTGTGCGCAAAGCGATTCCATTTATCTTCGAAACCATGGACCGCTCCGATGTTTCTGAACAAGAAAGAAATTAATTTTGAAATCGTAAAGAACTTAAAATTTTATTTGATGAAATCTTGCGTAAGTAGTGCAGCTCGTCCTTTTTGTTAACTGAACAAAATATTAAAAATATTACTTCATAATATGAAAAGTAAAGCAAAAGTTGTGAACGTAAGCGAACGTTATAATGCAACCGTCTCACAATTTTCCAACACAAACCCTCAAACTGCAGACACATCCGAAACTCTTCCGCCTGCCAACAATGTAGCAGACGTCGGTGATGTTGACCCTTCCCCATCTCGCAAATCTCGGTTCGCCGTTCGGTTCGGTAGCCAATAACTAACAATTTGCACTAAAAACTCCATCCCAGCACGGTCCCGGCCGGCCCCCCGCAGGATCCAGTTCCGGTGCAGCTGCTGGCGTCGTGCAATTTTAATCACCTTCACCGTTGCACCGGAATCGGGCGGCCCGCCGATGAAGGCAATGGCATCTAGCGAAATGTAATCGCCCCGCATCCTTTGGCCGCCGCTTCGTCGCTTGGTGCACCGTACGCAAACTGGAAGCTAATTTAGTGCTACAAATTGTGGCCCCAGGTGACTCGGCCCCCCAGCCCAGACCGTTCGCACGCCGATGCATCGGATCGATCTCCATCTCTCCACGGCTTCGGTACGGTACGGGTGGGCCCAGCCGACCCCGGTCCCCGGGTGTTCGAGCCTGTGGACGTTAATAATTAAAAAGCAAATCGTGTGTGCAATATTGCATTAGCTGCAGTCGATTTGGCTACGGCCTCCCCCGGGGGCCAGTGTTGGTGCGCCATCGTATGCACGGATGGTGACGATCCTAGCGTCTCTAATCTTGACCCCTGAACCCCGACTAATCGAGTAGAGGGTGCGATTTCTGTTGCACGATTGCACGGTGGGTATCGATTTTTCCCTCACAAGCAGGACAACGGGGCGAAGAAAGTCCGTCTGCCGACAAAAATGACAGTTAAATTTGCATTCGTTGGCAGCATCCTATTTGGGGTTGAATTATTTCTTGCCTTGCGCCGCCGGCACCGGGTGGTCAGTTCAACATTGTCGGTGGCGGTGGCGGAGGCGGTGGAGTGAGAAACCCGTAAACCACAAGCATATGACCCGGTGTCCGGGTTGTGTTGAAAAATGCATACGCACTCGAGCGCGCCCGAAAGCGCACCCATGCTCACTCCGAGTCCGCCGATGTCGATTTGCATGTCTATGTGACCGCGAAATTGGGATGGACGGTGGTCGTGGTGGTGGTGGGCACTGTGGGCAGGCACGGCCAATTTCATAACCGGGTCCTCACCAGGGGGGGGGGGTGCGCCTCCATAAGGTGATTATAATAATTGTAATTTCGGGTGCATTTCTTGTCGTTTGCGTCAGAACTGCGCACAAAACCGCAGCCATACGCAAACGCCGCCGTGCAGTTACGGCGCATCCCTTCGGCCGGTCCTTTGCCCACCCCCGTCATCGGCCATCGTTGCACGGTATGAAATAATAAACCAACCGACCGGCCACCTTGCTCGCTGACCATCAACCGCAAGCCGTGGGTGGCGTTGGCCGTGAAGGCGGGACTGACGGGCCCTACGAACCGAAGAAAGTCCACGATGGCCAAGACGGTGGTAATTTGTGGTACGGTTGGGAAATCGATTTGATTGCCATCCTAACAAGACCCACGGCCCACACACGCACATCCCGTTTGCCGGGATCGGTTTGTGGACGGGAACTTTCTACTGGCCTCCTTCAAAAAGGCCGTTTGAATTTTGAATTTGAAAACTTCACCGTTAACCGAATGGCCCAGAATGGCTTACACTAGTCATGTAGCAGGTAATTAAAATTGTCCCAAAATTGTTCTCCTCGAAGCTAATTTTACAGGACCCCAGGATAACGCAGCGCAGAAGGTTCGAATGACAATAACTATTAGGTGTGTGAATTAATTCTTGCCGTTTTACATAGGTGGCGTTACTTACTGAATATGAGAAATGTTTTTTTAATGAAATATGTTTAATGGGTTGTATAGGTTTTAATTGTTAAAATGTAAACAACACCTTTTTTTAAGCATTTGAGCATGCAAAACCTTGTTCCTGGTAAAGCGTTTTTGCGGGAAGTACTTTTCATTACTGCTTGCAGGGCAAAAAAAGGAATTTTTGTATCGAATCGTCACTGGTTAAAAAAATGGGAGTTATTACAAGAATTCTAAACCCAAAAAGGTGGGATATGAAAGGTGTGGTGTACTTTGAGCTTTTAAAACCTAATGAAATTGTTTAAAGATAACGCTGTCGACAACAATTAATGCATTTGATGCAAAGCTTTGGCCATAACGATGAGAATGGGATAAAAGACATGATAAGCTGATTTTTCAAAATCACAACGCTCGACATCGCATAACCGGTCAAAACTAATCTCGAAAATGTCGGATGGGAACTGTTATGCTGTATTCACCAGAGGCTGCTCTTTCGTACTAGTATTTGTTCCGTTACATGAGTAACGACGTCTCTGACTGGATCGCTCCTAAAGATAGACACGGAATCGAGGAATTACCGAAACGATGGCAGAAAGTAGTAGCTATCGACGTTTTGTTGTTGCACCCGTACGGTCACAAATATTGAATAAAAACGGCAAGAATTATTTCACACACCTAATAACTGTAGATTGATTAATTCAACCCCTATTTGAGAAAGAGAAATTAATTAGAAATAATGGTAACACAGTTTCCCTTCTTCCCTCTTTCGATTATTTTTTACAACAAACAATAAAGCAATACGAAGAAAGTTGCCGGATTGCTAGAAAGTATTTAAATATTTATCTAAAAGCAAAAAACGGAATATTTCCCACTTGACACTTGAAGATGGTCGTCTCGGAGTTGACCGGCGGCTGTCGGGAGCCAAACAGCACGATTGTACTCACAAAACAACACAAATCTCGGCTCGGCTTTCGGCCGGCGGCTTTAGACTGTGAACCACGTGCCGTGAGGATCAACTTGGGTCACTTCAGCACGGTAAAGTGTCCTTAATTTGGCACAATCTGGCAGCTTTCCATCAGCCAACGTTTCGCGGGGAGTTTCACTCGGTACCATTTGCTCGACTTAGCTCCATGGCCTAAGCGTACCGATTCGGTCGATTGTTTGGATTGGAGTTTCACGCTGAAGCACGCTGATTAAAAGCCTCTCTGATCGTGCGATTTTATCCCACCCTCGGCGGAGGATCAAGATCAAACTTCCGGCTTCCGTTGTGCCTACGGCCCTACCGGTAGCTAACCGAACATTATCCTGCTCGGTACCGCTGGCTCCCTCTGTCGGTCGGTGGCAATCGCGTTAATCTAATAAACGGGGCGTAATTAAGATGTGGAGGACGCCGTGGTCGCGGCCTCAACAAAGCCGCCGCCGCCGCCTACGCCACCGATTACCGGTGATTCGTCAAAAATTTGCGGGACAACAACACAGGGCATAGAGGATTTGTTAAGCCCTTGTTGGCCGCCGCCGCCGCCATTCGCCATCTCAAAGGGTGACACCATACGCGGCTCTAAACACGACCAGGGCCAGCGACTGACGTAAAGTGTGTCCGGGTCTCCGGGTCGCCGTGGCGGCTTCCTTTCATGTCCTTCCGCTGCTTGAACCGAGTGCGCCCCCCGTTCCGCTCACGTCGCATGCATCGCGTCTTGAGATTTCGCGTGTCTCGTCGCGCGTTTGCGTGCGGGATTTCGTAAGCGGCTCCACTTCTTGCGCCGTGTTCTGTTTCGTGTTGTCCTGTTTCACTTTTTTATGTGCTCCGCTATGTCCAGCATCCAGTTTCGGTGGCCGCCACCGAGTCGAGCTAATGAAAGAGATTAGCGAACTGACACGGAAAAGGACGACTAGACTCTCCCGAAGTCCCAGGCGCGGAAGTGAATCCTTCCCAGCTCCCAGGACCCCGGTCGGTCGGTCGGGAAGATTAATCGAAGCCGGGCCGCCGGTTACGACCACCGGCCACGACGCCGGTCGAGCCCCTCTGGCCGAAACCGCTTTGCATTTCCGCTGCGGCTCCGGCTGACCAAGAAGTCCCGGGCGACCAAGACGGGAGCGCCGGGGCTTTTTGTGCTCACTCGCCGTCTCGGGCTCCTTTAGGCAAACGGGGACCCGTCCGTCTCATTGACCACCGTTCGCCGGTTGTTTTTTGTTTACTTGCCGGAGCTTGTCTGTTTGTTCTATCACTTTTTGTTCCACTTCCACCGTGCATTGTTGTCGCTATCGTTCAGCTCACTTGACGGTAATGAATGAATCGCAAGGCAACCGAAACTCGGATGCAGTTCCATTTTTTTTTTTTTGCTTCTGTGTCCCTCTCTCACGTCTGTGGTGTATTCTGGTGGCTCCTGCTGGAGGCTGAAGATTAAAGAGATACCGCTCCGGGCCGCTGCGGCGGATCAGATCTAATAAAGTGGCCACTTGCCGATAAATCTTTTAGCGAACTGCCCGCTTTTGTGTCGTAACGTGGGGAAAACATGGTCATGAGAGTGAGTGTCTGAGCGAGTGAAGGTGATTGCAAACATCGGATCCGATCCCCGGGAGATACTACAATGTAGTGTCTCCCGAAACTGGCCGACAACAAATTAGCCACTCGATCGGGTCCGGGATGGTCTCAGAGAACGAGGAAAGGAGTCGTAGAAAATGGTGGCGTTCTGATCGCTGAGCGTTAGAGTGGCGGCACTTTTGTGACGGTCGCCCCGTGAGCCGACGGCCGATCCTGACAGGCGTATCGGGTTTCATCAGGCGACCGAGGGTCCTGATTGAGCAAAATTAGCGCAATGCCCAGCATCAGCAGGTACCGAAACCGACGATCCTATCCACGCAGCCCAAATCAACCCAAATCGCTGCCTTTAATCTTCACCGCAATTCTACGCACCGTCGGCCAGAGAATAGTTCGGGATCGTGCCAGTGTTGCCCCAGGGGCCAAGGACTTAGAATTCGATCATCGCGCGCCAAGTGTTGGCCACGTGACGTTGGCGTGAGCGGCGTGACAGATCGCACAGATGGCGGATGGGGATCGGGTTTGACCCCGTTTCGCTGCGAGCTAGCGATCTAGGAGCTAGAAATATGATCGCTGCGCTACCTTCGGCCGTGCCGTGCTGGGGTTGGGTTTTAATTAGCGAAGGAAGACGACCGACCGACCGGCCGGTTGGCTGGTGTTTCTCGGCCGCTGGGATCAGATTTTGCAGATTTCGGTAACGCCACATGCCACAGAGGATCATAGGAAAGGCTATCGGGTTTTCAGCACCTTGTAATAGATCTTGAAGCGAGTGGTGACACTTTGTACATCGGACGCCTTGGGCGGTAGTTCTGAATCTAGATCGTTGCTGTTGGCTGTAGCAGCGTTCCATTAAATTTAGAGACAGTTGGTAGATCACACAAAATGAAATCACTCATTCAAATTTGATGCAAACTTGCGCCCTGTCTCCCTGTCACAGGAAAAGGTCATTAACATGAGTCAGTTTGACGTCGATCACAATCCGTTGATATGTCTTTTCATCAACCTGGGCATTTTTCCAAAAAAGCGTTCGAAATAAAACTTCGACCGGATGTTGTTTCAGGCGCAACTCACGCAAGTCTGATCCAGTAGCTCGTTATGGTATTTTTTCCATTTATACAGAACAGATCGAAGACACATTACGGTTACGGTTAAAAGTAGCATAAAATCCAACAGCAGCGAAGCAGAACGCATCGTCCCTGAAGCTGCATAGATCTTAGTTCTCAACTCGAACAATCTGCACCGAGCTCTAAAACCTGATGACGAAGGGTTCCGTAAATTATTTAGACGATTCACCCGTTTGCTAGACCCCCGATATCGTCATCCTACACCGAATGCCCTGTTGGTCTACTAAACTCGAGGCCACGGAGCATAACTTTGTTACAGAACCGTTGCTACAACGGTGCACGGCACGGGGAAAGGCTTCCACAAGCGGCTCACGGCAAATTACTCGCACTTTCGCAACGCAACTTTCCGGCAAGGAAACTCTTCGCAACAACGGGACGCGGCGACCGAAGCCACAGCAAACCATCACCACAAAGTCCCGGGCCAACGAGTGTGTGGGGGGCCATTGGCCATTGGCAGGGCAGCCACGGCGGTGACACAAGATGGCGTCACTCACCTTCGCAAGCCCATCTTCCGTGCGGGGTGACAAAGCCGCCCTCGGTCGTGGCGATTCCCGCTCCTGGAACGTGGTGCTTCCGGTGCCGAGAAGAAGTGTAGCGTGAGGAGCGCAGGGTTACATCCGGTGCATCACGATGCACCGGCACCCCATGTGCACCAATATTGTTTCTCAGTGCACGACGGCGGCGGTGGCGGCCACTGGTAACGGTCGCTCCCCCGCAGGTACCTCATTATTTAGCCATTATTTCCACAACATAGGACGCAGAGGACACGACACAATGCACACGGACCCTCCGACCGGTGGCTTCTCTTCGTCACCGGCGGCTCCGTGGTGAGGTTATGTTCGCCTGTGTCTCTCTCTCTCTCTCTCCGTCTCTCTCTGTCTCTCTCTTGCTATGTACTAGGACCGGTTAGAAGGGCTAGAAAATGCGAACCCATCGCGTGTGCGGAGGGAATCCGCACTCGACTCCACTTTCGCTGCACGCACGACGTGCATCGGCCGAAAAGGACATTTTCCAACCAAAGCGCACCAAGCGTCGCCAAGCGTCGCCAACGTCGTCGTCGGCAAAAACGTACAATTGCATTTATGCACCGACTCGGCAACTGCGCTCGGGCGAACGGCGAAACGCAAAGAGCACAGCGAGGAGCGCACACTGCGTAGAGCGAGACAGCCTGCCCGAAACTGCCCAGGAGCACGTGAGAGCGAGAGCGAGAGCGAGAGAGGTTCTTTTTCACGCCGCCCGGTCGCGCTTTCTTGCGGCCGCCGCCAGCGCTACCGTGTTACTTAATGAGATTTAATGTGCCACAAAATGGCGCCTCCGGTGCTCTGGTGCTGGTGCTGCTGGAGCGCGCCGTGCCCGGGATTAGTGCCCCACCGTGTGCGTCCTTCGTGGGTCTCTCTGGCTCCAGGCGCACAGGGGGCACACGGTTGAACGGAAAGATGAGCAATCTAAGCAAACTTTAAGAACATGTGTCGGGTTCTCAGCGTAGCGCCGGAGCGAAACATAAAATTATGCGCTTTCGGCCGCGTTGCGTTGCGAAAGTGTTGCCTTAAAGCGCGCGACGGCCGGGAAAAAGAATACCGGGTTGGGGGAGGGAGGGGTTAATGATGTATTTTATGGCTTGTTTCTTGTAGCATCTTGAGTGCTTACCTTCACATTCTTCGATTGTTTTGCGCCCTGGCTGCTGGTGCGCGTCCGTACAGATTTCAACTCACGAGCCTTGAGCTACTTGAAAACAACAATTAAATGTAAGAGACGAATTAGCTTAAGCTAAAAATCTCTATATAAAATTACATGAAAAATAAAAAAAACAATTTAATGTGTGATTAATTTGTATATGGGGGACCGAAATATCGACGTCATCGACTGTTCCGGTGGCTCTTTCTTTATTTTCGAACAAAAATGAAACGATGATGCCGCTAGACCAAAAAACCGCACGAACCACAGTCACTGGAAGAGAGTGCATTGGCTTCTCTTGCACGACGTGTGGGTTTCCCGAGCTCCAAATACGACAATTCTGTTTACTACCATCACCACCGAAACGAGATTAAATTAATTCTGCGGTGCCACATGAACCGTAATTTGGAGCGTAAAAACGTCAGATCGTTTACGCTTCACGTGGCAGGTTTAAAATATAAAAACGAAATGTCAAACATGTTTAGATTCGTGTTTTTGGTCCGAGAAAACAGAAATCAAAGAGAAATAAATTGATTTCTGAAATTGTTTTTACGTGTCCGCTGAGGCATAAACGTTTTAACATAAGCGCAAACAGTTTGGCATTTAACTGAAATGTCAGAGTCGAGTATTTGCGCTCCGTCTGGCTCAGCAGATTGAATTGAAGACTCATCACTTTGGAAATAAGTTCTTAATGCTTCCCAATTTTCTGCCAGCGTGTAACGTCACATTTCGTAAATGTCGGAGATTTTACTAAATGTTTACAAATTCCAGAATAAAGTTTTAAAAGTCAAGTCAAGTTTGTTGAAAAGCCGAAGTGCGCGAACGTCCTTATCGGCCCAACGTGAGGGCACAGATTCAACACCGACGGTCACATTTGTTGCAATAACTGGTGCTACTGCTGCTGGTGTTTGCCCATAAAGTTTTCCAACCTAAATACCCGTGTCCGGGAATCAGGCCGCCCGTTCGCTGGCATTCGCTGGAATGAGCCCAAGGCCCGTTCCAGTGAAACCGAACGCCCGGAAAGTGTAGCAACACTGGCCACTTGGCAACATAATAGCCGCAACTGTACGCCCGGCGCGGCGTGCATGTTTTGCACAATGCTCGCCACTGTCTCTCCCGGGGTCTTCACGCACAAGAAAATCGCCAAACCGTGACGCACGGGACGCCCGCGGGGCATTCCCGGAGCCCGAAACTGACCGAGCAATTGTCACCAATTTCTAGGAAAATTCGCCACTGAATTGAGACCATTTTAATTGGCCACTCCAATCGTCCATAATTAAAGTCGCCGGGAGGGGCACTGGTGCTGGTGCCGTTGGGGACACCACCACTCTCGCCCGTCCCGGGGGCCTCTGTCGGTCGGTGCAATGTGAACAATTCGAAATGTCTTTTCACGCACCTTTCCGAATGATACGTTCCGTCAATCAGACTAATGAAACGGTTTCTTGCCTTTTCCATTGCCTTGCGGTGCACAAAGGGGTCGAGGGCCGAGAAGGGACACCTCTTCACGACGACCGGCGCCGCTGCCGCCGCCGTCGTCGCTCCCAACGGCAGTTTCATTTTTACGACGCACTATCCGCGCCTCGGCCAAGTACCCCGGAGGCCCTCGGGCCCCCGGTAGCATAAATATACGCGCCATCGTGGTGGACAGAATCTGTGCGGCGGGCAGAGGTAGACAGGCGGGCAGGCGAAGGGGGTTTGGCAAGCCGCAACATAACCGCAAGGCTTGGGTGCACACCTTCCGCGTCGGACCCGCGGGAAGGCAGATTTACCGAGCGTGAGGCATTTCGCATCTCAGCCTCAACATTAAGCCCCACCACACACGGAACCCGGGGAACGCCTCTCCCGATGGTTGCGAGACATAAACGCACGCACGGACAGTGTTTTGCGGCAATCGGATGAAAGTTTTATCACATTTTCATTAGGCGAATTTATAAGGGTTTTTTTTAAGAGTTTGGACATTATATTGAAGGTTTTCTGGTCATTTGTCCAAACAATTGTGCGCTCTTCACAGGAACCGATTGATATTTAAGGTTGATAAATCGTGAATTTGTGTACTTCTATGAAATTTAAAAAAATGAGTCAATGTTTTGTTGTTATTTCCATTTGCTAGAGTCTAGAGGCCACAAACGTACAAGAAACACTCGAAGGAGCTCTCATGTAATGAAGGGAAAAGTTGTTAATTTTTCAAAATTGGCTTGCTTGAGTAATGTTTCACGAATCGTTCTAATTAAGGCAAGAGGCAAAGAATCATAAAAGAGCATCCTTAGAAAGAATTCAATTTAAAAGGTATGATCGAGTTAAGATCAGAAGGTCTATCCTAAACACTCACGATATTTACATCACCGTTTCGATCGAAAGGATTCATCGACGCGATAATAAAGAAAGTTATTTTTGAAAATCAATTGAACGCTCAAACTCTACTTGTTTTCATTAAATACCTTTCTGTGGTTGCAGTTATCGTAAATTTTAAAAAATCCGTCACAAATCCGTCACCCGAAACGGCAACATCCAAGATTACTAGTTTGGAACCTCGGCTTCGGATCCGTCGTTGGCGGATTGGCACCCCACATCATCACACGGCTCGTTCGTTCGCTACTTCCTACTGTATTTTGCACCGGGAAATCATTCGTCCGAAAGAACGGACCCGTCTTCCGGCGCGTCAACCGACGGACCTGGCGGACGCTTGTTAATGTTTTCGAGTTTCGAACCCGATTATTAACCACAGCGGAAGGCCTGTTGCGGTCAATCGCAAGCACACTGGCCACGGTTACCACGGGCTACGGTGTTTCGGTTCCGATAATTACACGCCAATTTGTAGTTACGTTCCCGGGGGGGCTCTTCGGTTCGACGGAAAACGTCACCGGACTTTCTCGGACCGGCTCCGAAATTATACCCCAGACCAGCCCACAGGAGGGACAGTAACGGTCAGCGTTGCGAGGGCGAAAGGCGTTACCGAGGTGTCACGGTACGGTGCGCGTCTTAAGATGTCGTGTTTGCGTGCACAGGAAAGGAGAGCAATTTAATTGAAGAGCACAATTACCTATTTCGTGTGACGTTTTGTTTGCGTAGATTTATGGAGTATCATTTAATATTCCGAGCGTAAAGAAAGCGGTTAAGAATAACCGCTTGTTGACTCACAGCATTAAAATAAGTTGGCTAAGGTTGCTACGAATCACAGTAGACACTGCAAACTGCCTCGAAATGTACTAGTGAAATTTTTAAGTTGTTCTAGCTCAAGAGTGCTAATGGACTGGGAAAATCATGTTCGTTCGAGGTATTTTATCGGTCACTTACTCAGAAATCACTTTGTCGATGGCTCAGTGAAGGCGGAGAAGAAAAACAAAAAGGCAGCACGTTCTATTCGTTATTCCACACAACTTTCTGTAGCACTACCGATTTAAGAGTGTTAGAAGAGGTTCGAAATCTACAAGATTACTGACAGCTGTCAAACGGCATCGACAATGCATCAAAGCCATCCACAATCAGCCCAAAATCACCACAATCAGCCCAAAATATCTTTAACGGAACCGGGGATCTGGTTGGTAAGTGCATTATAAGAAAAAAAACCCTTCACATTTAAGTAACTTAAATACAGAAATTGAAATGATACCACAACAATACCTCCAACAACCAGTCGTTGCTAAGAATTAGGCTGTGGTCGATGCAAACGACGCCGTTTCTGTTGCTAAACCGCGAGCACCACACACTTCGTACACCGGATCAAAGGAAGCTAAGCGGTTCAGTGGAAAGAAATGGGTTCTCATGGAAGAAAAAAAATGTGAAGCGCCATTCTTCGCGAACCGTTTTCTTAGCGGGATTGAAGGAGTTTTTCCTTCGCTCACCTTTAGATCTTTTTATAACGGACGTAATGAAGAACCGCTCCGAACGGGCGGGATAGTGTCGCGAAGCCCCCATTCCGTATCCTTGAGGCCAATTGGATTGAAGTGTGCCTTTTCTCTCGCTCTCTGCGCACCCTCCGGCGGCGGAGTTTTTCTTGTGTGGTGTCAGAAGATTTCCGCCTGGGAGTCCTTTTATTAGCCTCCGCTATGGAGCAAACACCCGAGGAGCGGCAGCAGCGTTTTAAGACGTTCCATTCACACGCGCGCGCCAAGAAAGCGCCAAGAAATGTGCTTGAGAGCTGCCAGTCTCTTCTTCCTTTCTTCGTGGGGTGGCTCGGCAGTGAGAGCGAGAGAGAGAGCGTCATGGAGCACCATTATTCTCCGGAACACCGTTTTGGCACTTGGCACTCGACGTCGCCAAAAATCACCGGAAAGATCGTTCCACTGCTCGGCCCGCATACGGCAGCCAGTGTGGTTATCGCTTCGAAGAAAGGACACACTTCCTGCCTGCCGCCTCCTCGATAAGATTTTCCTCGCGGCGCCAAGCACGAAGGGCAAGTTATTTGCGAACCTCCTGGGCGCATTGTGCGGCCCTCTTTCTAAGATTTCCTCGGTTTGATGCTTAAAGTTAGGAACCGATTCGGGAAAAAAAACCCCACCTCGAGAATCTCGTTTCCCGGGATGACATTCTGGAGAGGAAAAACGCCAACCCGGCGCGGCGGAAGGAAAACTCATCCCGGGGGGGCCAAGGCCCGTGCCCTTCGAGTGCCGAATTTCCCGGGCGGTATCGGTGCGTTTTACGTAAGTGTTGTTTGGGACTTGCCGGTCTTTCTTTTCGCTGAATGGTGGCACGACTTTGCGAGGGAAAAACCACACTCGAGAAGCATCGCGCCGTCCCGTCGTCCCTTTTTCTTTGTCAATCGAGGTGGAAATGACGGCGGATAGCGCCATCACTTCCACATTCCCGACTGGTGGTCGTCTGGTGGGGGCGAGGGCGAATGGGCAGCGGCGCACAATTGGGACATTTTTCCGGACATCTAGGATAAGATGCTGTCCGGAGTGGAATGGTCCGGAGCCGGTCGAAAAGGAAAAGGAATGTCACGAAGCTGGCAGGCGCCAGAGGTCACCTCTTCTCAATTTCAAGTTGGCTTCAAGTGAGCGTTTTTCTTTTACATATACTGCTCGGTGGCCCAGGTCCTTATTCGGGGCTGTAGAGTCGAAAATTAGACCACCCGAAGCCAGACGAGTATTTATTTAACCACCTTCAAAAAGAAAGCTAGTTATCGAATGGAAAATGATGAATATTCGATCTACATTTGGATCATTTTAACAAAAATGCAATTTCGTACGAATTCTACAGCCCAGGATCCAGGATCACGATGAATCAGGATTATCCAACAGAACTTCCTAATTTGCTTGATTTACCAGGACTGCCTCCATAAAGTTGACGATTGAAGCTATGATTATTCTATCAATCCGACGAAACTGTGGTCCTCGGCTTACCATAATAAGGTTAATCATCGAACCCACCATTTTCAATAAACAATACAAATGGTATGAAGATGCCTATCCCGAATTCCCATATTACCGATGGATAAACCCTTTGAATTTATACGTCACTCTTTAAAGAGCGAAGCAATAGCTAGCAAATATCAGAAGATTATCTTTCTAATATTCCAGAAACTTCGAAGTACTATGTAAATTGACACCTCCAACGGCCAGCTCATCCGTCGCAACGTAATCCGACTCACACGAGATGGAGCCCCTCCTAACAAGCGCCCATAGTTCCGGCCGCGGGTATAGGTAATTGAGTTGTTTTGAAGTCCTCCCGGCGATGGACTTGTGTTCCGGTGATGGGGATCCAATTTTACGACCTCCCAGCCAAGGGAACCACGCGTCACGGCACGGCTTCGAAGATCCGTGCGAAGGAAAAAAAGACACACTTTTTGTTCAGCTCCACAGCTGAACGATTAACCCTGCCGAACACACACTCCGGAAGACGGGCACGGCGGACTTCTGGCCCAGTGAGCGCCAATGATCCTCCTCCGGCTGGGTACAATCGACCGTCAGTCAGCTGAAGGCAAGTGGTTCAGGCAAAGGCATCCATCAAACATTTGATCTGCCGGTCCCCCGGCAACATACGATCCCGCAACGTCCAATGGACTCCCCGGTGGCAAGTAACACCGGTGGCAGTGGCCACGACGCGATCTCTCTCCCGGGCGGAAGGAGACAACAATCATTAGAAGATGATAATCTTTCGGCATCGGCCAACCGTGTAAAGCGTTAGCGACCCCGTTGGAGAGAGGATTGGACCGACGGATAGGACGACGAGGGTCGAGAACGCATAAAATGCAGAAAAACATCGCTAATGAGGATTTTTCGCGATTCTCCGCGATACGCGCGATGCGAGGAGGCAATCAAAACGACATCATTTATCCACTCGCACGCCGAGGCCAAGGCGCCGTCAAGCGACCTCTGTTTAACGGCTTCCAAGATGGGTCCACGGAACGATTCATTTCGATTGTAATGCACCCCGCCGCCTGAAAGGCCACAAGATGCAAATGCAATGCGCCGAAGTAGTACACCACAGAGGGTTTTGGAAAGGGTCAACCAATAGAATCTCCAGATTTGAGTAATAGAGGGCCCTTGAAAATCTAGTCCGACGGGTGCCATTTTCCGTGCCACAGACTCACAGAGCGAACTTCTCACAGCGGAAAAATCGCCAACGCTTTAATGAGCGTCAAACTGTGCCCTGCCAAGCGTCGTGGAGTAATTGTTGCCAACCATAATTATCCACGACCTTTAGCTGCCAGTCTGCCAATTCCAATCGGGCTCGGTCCACTAATCGGTTACGGTCACCAGCGCCGGATAATCAATTAACTAGATTTGCGTCACGAAATTGGGGACCGGAGCAGCGCCGGTGAGCTTGGTTGGACTTGGCGACACGATTCCGCATCCTTTCGTGCGCGATCGACCAACCGTCCTTGTCGTCCTTGTCCGGGGGGGGAGAGTATGGAATTCTGGGCGCGGAGGGAATCGTCTTCCTGGGGGGTTTCGTGACAATCGCGGCATGCTAATCTCCTGGTCGCCGCCTGCACCTACGGCTGGTCAGGCGGTTCACGATTCCCGTGTGGCGTAAGGAATGTCTGGTCTGGATTTTTTTTTCCGTCCCCAATGCCTTCAATCGTTCGCAGGTTGCCGCCGTAAAAATCGGCTCCAAATCGGCATTTGCCAAATGACGAATTGTGTTTTATGTTGATAGCTAGCTAAATATATTTTATATACAGGGTTAGCGTGAACTTTTCATTTGGCTATAAATTAAAAATGACTAAATATTTTACGATGCTTGAACTTTTATTTGAAAGGTACATTTTCGATTGTATCTGTTCCTATTTCGGCAATAGCAACTTGAATGTATGTTCAAGGCATGTTCGCATAGCATAAATATTGATTGTAACTGTCGCTGTATGGCACGTTGTGCCGTCCAATTTCACCGAAGAGTCAATCAGCCAAAATCCGCAACAAACAGTCACTTGTTTTGGGTGCATTGGCTTCTCTTGCTCGATATGTGGATTTTCCAAACCACAATACTGCTAATTAGCATAGCCACGGAGGTGGAAATGAGCCTCAAAGAAATGTGCTTCTGACGAAAGAGTTGACGACCTAGCACTTTGGAAATAAATTTTCCATATTTTCCATTTTTCTGCAACCAAAATTGTATTTTATACATAAATGCTAAGAATCAACCTTTCAAATAAAAGTTTTAACATTGAAAAATATTCAGCCATTTTTTATTTATATGAAAAAACGCACGCTAATTTGCTCACCCCTTATGTAGTTAACAATTAAAGCTTATGAGTGAAATTATTTTTATTTCAAGAGAAATGACTTTTTCACTGCACATTGTTCATGGTGGTGGTCCGCAAATCGGCCTCCTCACTGCCGGACGGTGGGAACAATGTGCAAACAAACGAAATTACGCATACCGGGATCCTATCGCCGGCCGAAAATCCCACAATCCGCGAGCGGCCACTTTCAGCGAGCGCGACATAAAATTCACTTTCAGCCACGGCGGGTGTGCTCATTACGCACGAAGCGGCGCACGGCGCCAAGCTCCGGAGGCGCCTTCCTCTTTACAACCCGAGCCTCTTCCCACGGTCCCCCGAGACACACGCGGTGGTGGTGGGGAAGATCTTAAAAAATCACCGCGCGCCCAAAAGCCGCCCAATCTGACGCTCAATGGCGCGTCTCATTTAATAAGTGCAAACCGTGCAAACGACATCTCTCGGAACGGCAACAAACGGAAGACGGCGTCCTCCGGCGAGTCCCGGCGGTGCTGAATGCATAATGAGCGCCGGTGCCGCTGCTGCTCCTGCGGCCGGCGTCTTCGCGTTGGGCGTTGGGCGCAGCGACGACATGCGCAACACAACAACATGAAACAACATGCGACGACCAGCGCCGATAAGCTGGAGCCGCCGGGCGAAGAGGCCACACAAAAAAGGGCCAACCCCATCGGGGGCACCGAACGAACCGGGAACATAAGACGCAGCACAGGAATGGCGCCTGGCGCCGGCGCTACATTTTTCTCCCTTTGAATGTTTTTGGCCACCGCCGCTCGCTGCCGCCGCCAAGGCGCGCACGTTCAGCTCGGGACCTCTGCGGAGCCGCCGTCCTGGCCGCCTGGCTGGAGCTTAGGGGTTTTATTTTATTTCCTCAGCCAGTGGAGCCCGATCTTCGGAGGATCCTTTCGCGGATCGCGGATCCCGTTTCTTGCGGGTTTCCTGCTCTTAGTTTTCTCCGTTCCGTGCCGTGTTTGTCGAAATTGTTGCCTTTCAATGCCGCCACCGGCATGGCCTGCGGTTTGGCTTCCGAAGCTGAGCGCACGGGATTCCTCGCAAAAATCCTCGTGACATCCTCGCCCGGCCCCGACGGCCACGGGGTCGCGCGGGCAAACGAGTTAGCCTCGGCCGATCAAACGGCGATCTGCATCTGCCGGACCGGCGGACGACGGCGGTGGCGGCGGCGGCGACGGCGGCGACGGACGACGTCCGTGGCCACTGTCTGCGCGGTCGAATGATTATCTCTTTAGCCGGCGGACCGGACTCCGCGCAGAGACGCCGGGCCCTGTCCGAATCCGTGTTCTTGAGCTGTTCCATTTAATTCGTAACATATTGTTTCTGCTCCCTTTTTGCCGTTTTTGGGACGATTCCGTTTCGTTCTCTTTGGCAACTTCTTACTTCTTTTTTTTCTGTGTTTGTTTTCACTCTTTCGCCCTGTGCGCCGCTGGCACGGTTGCGTTTCCGGGGTTCCGGATCGGATTCGGAAGAGCCGCACGAAAGCCGTTCGCGGCACAATTAAACGACTGGCTAACTGGCAGACGATCGACCGAAGCATTGGCGGGATGCTTCAACACTTTCCGAAGACCCGAAACCTGGTCGAAAGACCTTATTCCTAGGGCCTTTAAAACCGAAACAGTCAATCTT
The DNA here is from genome assembly GCF_943735745.2 of Anopheles bellator. Classification (NCBI taxonomy): domain Eukaryota; kingdom Metazoa; phylum Arthropoda; class Insecta; order Diptera; family Culicidae; genus Anopheles; species Anopheles bellator. The sequence goes on along the minus strand of NC_071285.1, from coordinate 15,141,548 downwards.
TTTCCGATGTCTTTTTTCCATATCCATCAATTGCGGGTCGAAAAGATCAACCTCCGATGCAAAAGGAATGTGCATCCCAATCCATTCTCTAGACTTTTGACTTTTTAATAACGAGAGTAAAATTTTCAAATGTTGATAAACTAGAAGATAAGAATTTGGCCCGTTTGCTTATTTAGTGATAGCAGAGTCCGCATCAAGTGCCTAGCTCCAATTATTACAATTTTATTGGAGTCAATTACATTGCCACTCATGCCTCCTTTATTAATGGTAATGTCCATAACTGACAAAACCGTGATAGACTTCCAGAATATAAGTGCGGTTTTTTCGATGAAGAATTTCTTTCTACTGAACCCCAAAATACGTTTATTTGAAACAATGTCCGTTTCATGCTACACTTGTCGCCCATCTCTCAAGCAAATTGGGGATTCCCTTCAAATAAAACATTTTTTGTTTCGTCAAAAAACACTCATCGATTAGTTGAGGGTTTTTATTGTGTCTATCCCGGCTTATCATGTTGTAATATGACTTTACCGTGTCTTTGAACCCATTCTGGTCCTATGTCCATCAATACAAAGTTTAAATTACTCTTTTGTTATTGGTGGCAATCTCTATTCACTGTTTCACCGGGCTTTAGTAGCTCATGGTACACCATTCCCTTACTGGTCCTACCAAAGCAACAGCATCGGCTTTCTACCAAACCAATTCTTCATTGTCGGTGACAATCCAGATACAATATCGATTTCCTTTGGGGCCGTTGAAGAAGCATTCCACAAATGGTTTAGCAATGCTCCATTTGCAGTTCATTCAATTTATGTGCTAGCCATTTTCGGAACCTATGGATCTTTGTTGTGTATGATTTTGGTCTGCATCCAACCACTTCTGCGAATTCCGTGGATGCACTTTATTCGGAACGACACTTAACATTTTAAGTAAGCTGAAGAAACAAGTAATTCTCAGTTGGTGTGTTGCTTTTCGGCACTGTTCGAAATTTATTTAGCCAATTATATCACAGCATTTTCTTATGAAAACTAATTTCATTACAATTACCCGAAGCACACGCAAAGTTTAAGAGCACTTTAGGGCAGTGCCATAAGCCAAAAAACCCAAAACCTAGCCAGACCGTCGACCAGAAGTGCTTCTTGGAACCATTGCGATGGCCCACTTTTCCCAGAGCCGGGCTCATCCCGGCGCGCATTACTGCCATCCCCGTCAACCTGTCGGGGCCCTTTTCGGCGGCCACGGATCACAGCGATCGCGGCGCGAGATGCGGCAGATGAGAAATGTTCCTTCAAAGCGCAACCGACACTTTCCGCACCGGGAACCGAGAGTGCGAGCGGTACGAGGGCGGGCGACGGCTCATAAACCGTGCCAAACCGGGCCAAAGGACTCCACGGAGTCGGTCGGAGGAAACGCGGCGCACTGCCGGCGTTTATGATGAGCCGGCGCGTGATAATCATCTTGCCGACAGGCCAGTCTTCGGGTTGGATTTGCATGCGTATCCCTTCAGGCACAGTGCGGTTCCGATTTTGTTGCGGACCAAATTAATTGCTTTAATTTTAATCAACTTCCAAACTATGTCCTTGAAGCGTCACGTTGCGGAAGTTGTGACTTCTTAAGCAGTGGAGGCAAATTTCCAGCGTTCCAGGACGGCCAAGTGGTCAATTTGTGGCCATCAGTGTGCGGGTCCGAGAACGTTACCGATTGTGCTGACAGCCGATGTGACGATGAGATGATGAACTGTTGATGAACTGTACAGAGAGAGAGAACGGCAGAGCGCTGCCGATTCCCGCGTGCCGCCAGGATCGCCGTCCGAAAACGGGTCGCCGCCGATGTCGGCGCCCGCAAAAACGGGCACCAAACGGATGCGCCAGTCGGAGGTCGATTAAGGCCGAGATTGACAGTGTGGTCCACGTTGGGAAGATCAGCGCCGCGATTGATGCGCACCGCCGCCGGGAACCGGGTCGGTTCCAAAGGGCCGCCTTCGGTGGCGCCCAACGGCAGCGCCATGGGAAGCCAGGAGGCCTCCTGGCTCCTGGAACCGATGCTCGTTTAAATGTGCATATATCATAAAGATTTTGAGTGAAATTATTCATCCCGTGGCCGTCGGCAATCTTTTTATAGTTTACCGCCAATTTACCGCCCGGATTTGTGCGCGGACGCCGGCCCTGCAGATCGGGCGATCAGATGGCGATGCTGTGGCCGGAATCGCTCCGCGTTACGCAGATGCTGGCGATCGCGCTCCGGTTGCTCCGACTTCCGAAGAAGTGTTTTGCCAGTTTTTATCGTTTGGGCTTTCTGGCGCGTTCCTGTTCGAGATGATGGATTGCGCCGAGCGCCGATCGACGTCCGGCGAGGCAGTGCGCAGTGCGGGAGATGCAACCAATGTCTAATTACTTGCCCGTCCCCTTTGGCATCGGTCTTCGGGCGGTCCGGTCGGGATTGAAGTGTATTGAAATATTCCCCCCGATTTATACAAATCTGTCTGCTCCGTTGTCCCTGTGAATCCGGAGACCGGCTTGAGTATTGCTGAACGGCAACGAACGTTTGGTTGAATTTATGCGACGACAAATTGAATTGAAGCTTGCCGATAATTGTGAACCACACTCTCTCTCACTTCCCTTCAATAGAGACCTCTTTCGTCCTTTATGTCATCCAATCGATAATCAGTTAATCAATAGGCTTCTAGCTACATTTCTGTTGGCAATTTTGATAACAGAAACCACCAAAATAAATGTATCATCGAAATCAAACTCTTCTGAGGCAATATGAGGGGCTTTGAACCACTATGCTCCAGACGGGCTACTGCAAAGTGCTGTTTTGTTGCTGGACTGTTGAATAATTCGATCGATTCCCTCTATTGCACTCTATTTGGAGTCTCGAAGTCGCGTTTCAGAAAACTCGCTCGGGAATGTTTGAACCGTTGGCATTCGCCATCAGACAGTTTAATGACAGTTATAAATATTTTGACTATAACAATTCTATATCCAGTTTCCGTTAACGTCTCCACATATCTGTGATCGATGGTTGTAAGGCTTAATTTATGTTTATGTTCATGGTTATAATAAAGGAAAATGTTTGTTTGTAGATCTTAATTAACCGTGCCTGATAAAGTATTATGTTCGTCAAGCTTGAAACAAACATCAATAATAATATTGAGCTTGTACCGATTGGGATCGATTTTGGCACGTTTCTTCGGATTCACTCGCGCGCCGTCAATGAACTCAATTCACCATCTTAATTCTTTATGATTGAGGTTTGAAGCTAAGACTCGGGCAACATTCTCGGGTAAACCAGAACCAATGTATGTCGAATGCAGTGGCCGCCCTCGAAGGCCCATTACAATGTGTTGCTGATCCGTTCCGAGGCGTTTTACACCTCACCGGTGACCGGATCTTGAGTCGATCCAATCCAATCTTCCCCGGCGATCATCATCGACCAGATCATCATCATCCGGGCGCGCACACCGCGCTCACGTACTTAATGTGTTCATTAGCTTCATTCCAACGGATCCGACCACGGCCCACGGAATCCAGAGCGCACTCCGGGCTGACGTCGTCGATGAAAATGGGGTGCGCATCGTACGCCATGTCACGCCACCAAAGACCATCGGTTTCGGTTTGCCGTCCCCCCGGTGAGTTTGGTTGCCATTTTTGGTCGGCCCCGGCTCGGCTCATCGCCCCGGCAAGCCGGGCAAGTCCCATTTTTGGGATGGTGTCGGGAGGCTTTTCCACGAAATGCGTCCGTCGGGTAGGGAACGGGTTTTTGCGCGCTCCTCAATTTATGCAGAAAAATTACTTTTAATTGTTCGTCGAACGCCCCGGGAACGGGGCCGCCCCACTTTGGTGTTTGGAGGGCACGGGCAAACGGAATGTTTGCTCGCTTCGATTCCCCGAACCGGCTCCAAGATATGCCAGGCCGGCAGCCGATGCCGATGCCATGCCGGGAGCTGTCGAGAAAAAAACCCCTGGACCAAGATACGATCGATCGATCGAACGCTGGAAGCTTCGATGTTTATCGGCCAACACGCCGCCGCCGCTCGCCACTCGTAAAACATCCTAAAACACATCACCAAACAGCATCGGCCCTCTTGTGGCCGCGCTCACACGGCACGCACGCTCTTAATCGATGCAGCATGATTGCGATGGGCCACACGGGCACATTAGCCACCAGGATGCGGGGTGGGAGAAAGAAAAAAAAGGCAAGTGACCAGACCCGGCCCGGCCAGACCCCCGACCGACCCCCGGGGGGGAAACGAGAATTGTGCGTTAATTTAATTGTGAAGAAGTGCAAAATTTTATTTAATATTTGTTTTGCCACTTTGGCCTGGACCGGACGGAGGCGGCCCGGGACCTGCGACAAGTGTGGCTCGGTTTTTTGCCTCCATCCCGGTCCATGGGTACTTGATTTGTCTTTTTACACATCGTTTTTGAGCATAAATTTTAATGCTGGCCTTATCAGCGGGCATGGTTCGCGGAGTCGTTGGAATAAATTTCTTGTCCGACTCGTTCCGATTTTTTTCCCACTTCCATCGTTGCATTATGCAGTCTCGCACTTGCCTCGCGCTTGTCAGCGTCGCATTAATGCTCGTTTGGAGGAGGTTTGTTTTTATGTGCATGTGGGACCTGTCCATTCATTAACGGTGTGATGCTCACAGCGACGGCATTAATGCGGCGTGTTGGTGTCAGGGTGGTTGTTATGGGTGTGCAAAGATTGGAAATTATTCCGCTTTTTCAACAGCAACACCTTCGGCTCGCCAGAGCTGGTATTGATTTGTTCTTTGTTTTTTTTCTAAGAAAACGATCACTTCCAAAGAAATCTGATCTGGAATCGAGTTGCGCTATCGGACATCTTGCATGATGCATAGATTTTAGGTTAGTGCATAGACTATTTAACGCTAGACAGCTCGCTCTTTTTTATTTTAACTACCGATCTATTATTATGCCTAAAATGGACCGGATTTGTGGAAGGACAATTCTTGGTTTCCGCTTCAAGAGGAAGTTGATGATCGTGATCATTTCTTCACAAACTGGTCCCATATCAACCCACAACCTCCGCATTCGACTGACTCAGCGCCATGTTACAGTTAACAGGAAACGAAGAATGTTCCTAAAAGGACCTTTCCGGGGCGTTTCGAAAATTGCAACAAATATAATTGGAACATAGATAGTATTGTATGGAGCAGATATTATTTTAATAATGATGTCATAGATTTAGAAAAAAGCAAGATTTTTCAAGCTAGAAGCCAATTCCTGAGTTTATGGGGCCACAGCAGAATATTTCAATAATGAGTCGGATCGCATTTTTCAAATATTATTCTGGAATCTGGAACATTGGTCGAAGCTTCCCAAGCCACTGGAAATAGTTCGGTACGTAGCAGTTCAAGCAGTTCCATCAGGGATCTTTTCCCAGGTCTAAGACACTCAGCTTGGCCATAAATTTGCACTTCATCACGAGCGAACGCGAAGTGGGGTCCCAAGTAATGGTTTGCCCCGGGGGCGGTTCGACCAATCGTCCAATTGACCACCCGGCATCCACCACGACGACGGCGGCGGCGACGATGGCGCTTGCCGGAAGTGCAACACTCTCTCTCTCTCTCTCTCGGGGCCGCCGTCGACCCATCAAAACCACCCACCGATTCCGATTCCAACGACGACGGCGGCGTACCAATTATCTCTGCACCCGGCCGACCCAATTGGTCCTACCGCCGTCGTCGCCGTCGGCCCGGCCATCATGACCACATCATCATCAGCAGCAGCGGCAGTGGCAGCAGCAGCCGCACCGCGGGTCGTGATTCATCAGTCAGTGACGTCTCTCACGAAGCTGCGAGCGCCGTAAATTGACGTTTGCGCGCAAAGTTCACGGCGCGTCCGAGTCCGGACCCGGAGGACCCGGTGCCACCCACCCACGGCCGGCAACCAGAAAAACTAACCTTTTCCCAACCCAAACGGCGGTGCCCTCCCACCGCGATCGGACCCGGCCTAACGACACTAAACGGTTATGTTGGGGCACAATAATAATAATCAATTATGTTGTAGTTTTCATGTTTCGTTTCGTCTGCCGTTCTTCGCGCTGATTTCGCCTTCGACTGCCGCTTTCTGCTGCTCTCGTTCGCTTTCGTTCCGCTTCTGGTGCGCGGTCCTGGCCACACACGCGCGCCATATATTGCATTGCATTCAAATCCTACCGAAGATGGTCCTTGTGCCGTGTGCCACCATTCTATGTAAATTTTCGGAAAACATTTCGAATGCCGAATGTTGCCAAAACCCAGAACACTAACAGGAATTCATACATTCATATTTTGTCGATCGAATGCTAATATTAGAATGTAGATAAGTTTGCTCTTTGGACAATATAAATCAGTGTACGTGAAGTTACACAACTCGATCGATTGCTCTCTCAACCCTGATCCCTGCATTCCACGTACCGGAGGAAACCCTTTTCCAGCCCAATGGCTGGGGCGTTTCCTCGGTCTCGGTCCAGGAGAATGGGATCAATTTTCTCGAATTTACATAAACTTCAATTTGACTCATGACGGCCACGCGGACGTTGGCGGCGATCGTCGCAGGACATCGCACCGCCCTCACCGGAGCCAGATACATCTGTAGCTTGGCACTTGGCGCCACGACCTGGAACAGCACGTTCGAGACCACCCCAGTTGCCAAGACGTGGGGAGCAACAACAACAACAGAAAAAAAAGCGACATGAAACGAGGACAACTCAGCACATCACGAGGCTCTCGTCGTCGGGTCGGGTTCCCCCCGGTTGGTATCCCGTGGATTATCTGCTCAATCTGCTTCATCAAAGTCCGTCGGAACCGTCGGCTCCCTTCGCTCACTCGACATCCTTCCTCGATTCCGATACCGAATCCGGAATGTATTGGTGCTGGGGCGCCATTAGGTTATTAATATTCCCGAAACGGATGCAGGATCGTAAAAAAAAACCCACCACATTGCCGCCCAGTGCCAATAGCTAATTGAGCCGTCCGTAGGTGTTGTCCCGGGCTCTCTGGGAAAGAGTTATCAAACGGTGAACGGCGAGTTGAAGACATTCCAAAATATCGTACTCCTCCGTAACTCCTTAGCTGATTATTGTCGGGATCGGGATCGGGACCCGCTGGGTTGTGTGAGCGCGTGACAAGCTGATTAAGCCACTCACTCGCTGCGCTGGTCTTAATTACAAAACGGAATTAATTGTTTCGATCGTGCGTGTGGTCGGCCCCCTAGAAATGGTAGGTAATTACCAGATGCCGGGCCGAAGCCGTTTCCGTGGGCTCCGTCAAGACATTCGGGGCCCACGACAAGCCACGACCGTGGGCCCGGAAAGTGATTGATCGATACTCGAACCGTAGTCTCGAGTGGGTCTCGCGGTGAGCCTCGAGCTAGGTGATGATAACGTCGTGGTTACCGGGGTTGCTGTTGGTGGTCCCGAAAACGTAACGAGGCTCCATTAAAACCCGAACTTTGGCTCATAGGGATTGATGTGCAGGAGCGAATCACTCTGTTCATTCAAATCCGCGTTCCACTAGCGGCCTGTTGCGACATCTAGGAGTTTCTAATGTATAATGAAGATGATTACATTTTTGGACAATTTTATGGCCACAGGTGCTTCAGCCTGTGTCAGCTAATTAAACAATCCACCGCGGGGCAGGATTCATTACGCAGAGGCGATAAATGGTGCTAAGCTACGGTAATACAATTATGTTTAAGCGACAACAGAAAGACCGATCCGATTATCACCAAACAGAGGCACCGTCGTTGGTTTCGGGGCCACTCTCGGTCCGGTCCGAAAAACGCCCTACCCTAATCCGGCCATTCTTGGTGCATTATTTGCTAAACCTTACATTCCGGGCCATCGTCTCCGTCTCCCGGCACCCCGGTTGATGGCTCGCCACAATGATACCACTTACCGGGGTGAGCCTTCTGCGAGTGGATGCCACGCCGGTCCGCTGTCACCGATCCGATCCAGGCTGCACAATGCATTCTTGAGAGCGGGGACCGATGACACACAACATGCCGGCGTGCATTGCGGTTCGTGCATCACTTGCAGCGTTGCCAATCCTGAATTCCCCGCTGCACCCAGCACCCAGGAGGCTGCCGATTGTTCGGAACGGGGTCCGGCTCAGATCGGTTCTTCTTATCCCGTGCCCGGAGACCAAGTGGCTTACATGCCTCGGTGGCGTCGAATGGCCGTCAGCCACAGCCACTCCAGGGGCTCCATTCATACGGAAAACATCGAATGTCCTGTTTCGAATTCCGTTCCGTCCTTGCGACAATCGGGCTACCTGGCCGGCTCAGCTCTCCGGTGGGCCAGCTTCTTGTCTGCCTGCTTGCTGCCTGCCCGTTGCCTGCGGCGACCCGCTGGCATAATTTGTAATTATCCCTTGCACCCCCTGAAGTGGTCTCGGTCTATGGTCTTAATCCTCCCGGTCTGCGTGGCCGGGCCCGGGCCCGGACGACACCGGATCCGATTTCCGAAGGTTCTGTGACATATTTACCTCAACTCGGGGGGCTCGGGCTCGGGCGTTTTGTACACTTTCATTCTTTCCGACCAATTGATTCCCTAAGCGGAGCACCAGCCCGACGGATTACACCCGCTTGTCGGCATTCCCGTTTCGGGGCTTTCGGTAGCATTCCGGTAGACTCCGGGCCCAAAGGTTAATTGGTTAACGAGCACGAACTGAAATGAAGTGCCCTCGGTTGAGAATAGTGGTTCGAAATCGATCGCCCAAATCCCCCGGAACCCGGTACACTTCCGGTTCGGGCTGTACGGTAGGCACTTTCTGGGGAGGAAGATAATTGTGGGCTCAACACGATGTTGGAAGTAATAAAACGGAAGCTTGTTTTGACCAAATTAATTTAACCAACCTTTTCCCAGGTTATGTTTCTCAAATTATCTTGGTCTGTTATTAAAACTCTGGCCCAAGTTTCGAGCAAGCTTCTTTTTTGCGGTTAGCATCAAATACTCAGCGGAAGTTAATCGAGCACTCGTCAAGTAGGCGACGAAGGCTCCAGAGTTGAGTAGCACCGATTATCACCAGCAGCTAGCTCGCAGTCCAAGTGTCCTCTGCTGTCATCATTTGAAAGGAGCCTCTCACTGCCAACAAAAATCTGCCAAGGTTGTTAAAAGCCAAGCTCAGCCAAGTAAAGCAACGCTTAGAAAAAACCGCGTTTGGATGGGGCACTGATGAGGATGATTGAAATGCTGCGACAAACCTTATTGAGACTCCCAATTTTGTCACCGATTTAAATTATTATCTTTGCTGGGATAACGAGCCGAAGCAAGGATAGCAGAATAAATCCTTCTATTTCAACACCCATTTCAAATGTCTCCTACAGTAATTATTCGAAATTTAAATCCAAAACATTCACATCGCAAATCACTGTGTAATCAAACTGAGATGGGATAAACAACGACTCCTAAATCCTTTGGCCGGTAACGGTAACGCCACGCCGATACCATAGAAGTGCTCCACGCTCCTGTGCGGCCTGTGCGCCATTTGTTGGCAGCGGATAATGCGCTTCCCCAATGCGATTCACGATTCGCTGCCAAAGTGTGCAACAGTGTCCCGGCCACATCGATACGGCTTCCTGTGGGATACACGATGTGAGCCACAAAAAAATCACTAACACGACTGTTTAAGTAACCCGGTACCGCGGGGGAACCATTACGAAAGTGTTAAATCCCATGTCGGAGTAATGGCCGCGGGTTGCACACATTTGGTGTGGCTCGGCTTCCGATGCCTATCGGTGATTGGATGACAAATTGGGTGTCACTCAGTTCGCAAACACACTACAAAGCGTCGAACGTCGACCGAAAAAAAAAGCTCAACTCAGGGAAACGCGAGTGAGAAAAAGTCGGAGCGAATCGCGGCGCGAATCTGTGGCGGGTTGTGTGAACCCCCGTACGGCGGCGCGAGGTTACGTGTCCCGTGTCACTCTCATTGGATTAAACCCATTCAACTGTCTAAGCTACTTACCAAGGGACCCGCGAGGACGGGTCGGGCAGGCGAATGTAATTACATGTTTACCTTACAGCAGCAGCTTAATCGACGAATCTTCGGCTTCCGTCTCGTCGCCCCCGGAGCATAGGGGCTCCTCCGTGCGATGGGTGCAGTTAATTCGCTTGTACCCATCCATTTAGCTGTTTATTATCAACCCGTCTGCAACCCGGTGATAGCTTGCATCGTGGATCAGGCGGCTCACGGGTGAAGCCTTTCAAGTCGGTCGGTCGTGATGTGCCACCATTTCTGTATAGCAGCACGAGGGATATCACCAACCCCAGCGCTGTTATGGTCAAAACCGAAGCATTACGTTCTCGAAACGAAACGGCGTTTTATGAAACACCAAACTATTCGCTGGAACTTCGCCGGAAAGCAGCTTCCGGGGAAAATGCATCTCGAAGGTTCCTCGATAATTCCTACGTCCAAATAAGCTGGCCGTAACCGTGCAATCAATCCGCAGCCCAATCATTGCCACCGAAGGAATATTTCTGGACGGGATCAAGTAAACGTAAACAAGACTTCGGTGACCCATCGGCATACGGGAAAAAATAGCCAGGAGGTCATGGAAATCAGAAATCCGATAGGCCAATGTCGATGGCTACACCCCAGACTCGGGCACGTTTTGAGGCACCGAATCGAACGGAACTATGTGTGTTTATGCTTTTCGGCGCTTTTGTAAAGATCCCAATCAACTTCTTGTGCTCGTGCAATCCCCGCCCATGGATCGACCACGATTTGAAACGAGTAATGGAAAAGCCAACACAATCGGTGGGCCAGTGTCAGTGGAATCAGTTTCCAGCGCCAGAAGCGCCAATGAAGTCCATTTCCATTCCATCAACAGCCAATTTCATCACCGTGCAGGACACAGGAGGGTTTGCGTGTAATATCGTTCGAACGCCAGCAACGCCATCGGCAGCGACCCCGTCCGCCGTCCGACATACACGGCTAGCGGAATCGTGAAGCTTCATTTGTCCATCGCCATCGACTGGTACAGGGGTCGCCCTAACATCAATCGGGACGCTGCTGCTTCCATCCGACCGGTCCAGTCCCGGGGATTCCGGCGAGTAAACGACCGTGTTGGGCGACCGGAGCGAACCCAAGATCTGGCCGGTAAGATCAAATCAGTGCACCGAATGCCATTCCAGGTATGGCTCCAGCGAAGTAATGGAAAACCTTGCAAAAGGCCCGAGGGACACGCGCTCCTACCGGTGCACGCACGGGTTCCGGAGCCGGACGTTTGTTTTGCCGGATCTCAGCCCTCAGCCATCTGATGGATTATGAATTGAGAAATTCGCTCGTAAAATGAATTTCTAGCGTGGAATTTTAAAAATGAGCTCGAAAACCTCAAATTGTGGCGTGCCTTTTACCAAACTTTTTCATAAGTTTTGCTAAACCAAAATGGTAAACGGCATGTTGGCCAGAGGATTCAAGTATCAAAATAATGCACCCGCTTCGCAAAGCTTTCGTAGAAGCGATTCGCCAAGTTAGTCCCCCCACGGATGATCATCAATCTCCGAAAGGCAGGGCTAAAAACCCACAGCTTTTCTTTTACCCCCCAACGGCAGGAGCATCGTGCGACATTATCTACATTGTCCCGTGGGCAAATGACTGCGTGTGTGCTGCGAACGCACATGTGCGTAATGTGGTACTTCCGGTCGAGCGGCCACGTTCCCGGTCCCGTCCTTAGCCTCCTTGCTGCGGTTCCGGAATCTGCAGATGACAGGGTCAACCCAGCCTCCCAGCCTGCCAGGGTGTTGCCAGGGATACCGATGCGTATATCCTGCGCATGGCGCAGATTGTGTTCGCTTCGCCCTCTGCGCCCTCATCTTCCCGATGCCCGTTTCGCTTTTTGCTTTGCCTTTTGCACAATGTCGCCATGATTAATCAACGCTTACCCGCCGGACGGAGGACTGCACCGGAAGGATGCGTACTTTTTGCGTTTGTGTTTTCTTTTCTAAGCCGAGTCCGGGGTGGCAACCCCGGGGTCACCCAGGCCGGGCGAAGGGCAAACGTAGATAATTAAAGAAACGAGAACTTCCAGCGAGCGAGGACAAAGCGGACTTTCCACAATGGCTTTCCCGGCCAGCGGCAAGACGACCACCCCTTTGGGGGGGGGCAAAAAAGAAAAACAGTAGATCGGCTACGGTGCTACTGCTGCGGACCAATCGGTTGCCGTTGGGGATGTGGAGAACACACTTCCGTGATCCGGCTCTATAGGGGACCATCCCGCGCCAATGAGAAGGATGTGTCCGTTTCGACGCAGAGCGAAACGTGACGAAAATCCCGTCCAAGGCTCCGGTGGCACTCGGTGAAGTGCTGCGTAAATATGTGATTCCATTCCGCAGGAGGCCAGAGGGTAGCGTCCTCTTGAGGGCAGATCGTAGCGAAGAAACCATTGCCTGAAGGTCTGTGGAGATCCAAAGGATATGCACCTTAAAGAGAGCGTTTCGAAATTAAATCATCACCAAACAGTGGAAGGGTCCAAACTAAGCAAAATCGAAGAAGCTTCCGTCAAAAAGGACCCATCCGATTGTTCCCGGGCGTCAACTAACAAACTGCGCCCGAACGTAAGCCACACGTGAGTAATGATGGTCTTAAGATATTCCGGGGCCCACACCGGGCTCTAATGCCGGGGGATTTGGTGTCTTCAAATTACACCACCAGATGACGGGGGTTTTGTGTTTTTGTGGTGATGCATGTAATTTCGTGCTCCGCTCAACCGAGCACCTACAGCGCGACACGCAGCATTCCACGGGGCAATGCCGGGCCGGGCCACGTCCACCGGCGGGTGGCGTCCGCCGGGGCTACGGTTAGTTTACCCTAATCAATCATGTAATACGGGTAGCACAGCGAGGCCTAATCCGTGACGGATCACCCTCCGGCGGTGAGGGACGCTCCCCGACCAGGACTAATCCGTGTCCAGCCGAGCAGCCGAGAGTCAACCGGACCGTTGCTCCTGTACGTGTCACGCGACACTCGCTGGCGTCTGGTGGATTCGTGCGCGGCGCCAGAACCGGCAAACGACACCAACAACCATCAGCCGACCAGTCAACCTGTCAATTACAAAATCCGTATCTGTTGTCACGGGATGCTTTTGTCACTGTCCTAGCTCGTGCGGTTCCGTCGGCCCAAATTGACTTCTGGTTTGATTTACATCTGACCAGACCAGGACTACCGTGGGAACTGCTGACCGTATCGACCGAATTCTAAGCACGGTCACCGAAATAAATATTAGAAGTTGGCTAGAAAGAAATCCATTAGTTCCTCGACAGATGGCTTTAGTGATATCGATCACTCGTTAAGTATCGATCATACAGTTTCAGGTTTATGTACGGTATCAAGAAGATACTTCATACTAACAAATATTATCTGTTTTTGGTTTCTTCAATTCCTTTATGAGTTACAGGATGTTACCAATGGAAGTTAGTAAATAGAAAATCCGGTACATTTGCTAATACTCTAACAGCTAATTACATGCAATTTCGGATCCGTCAATTCCTTTCAGGCATTTTTGATGTTAAAAATGCACCTCGCACAGTCACATAAAGTCACAGAAATAATCATCACTAACAGCCAGAAAGACTTTACTGGGTATTTGGTGGGACTTGAAAGGAGTCATTTATTAAGAGTTGCTTCCCCGTGGCCAACCACTAAATTCAAATCGCTTTTTATCACATTTTTCTCGCATTCCAAAACTTCCTGAGTGATAAGAAATTGTGAGAAGATTGTTTAAATAGGTTGGTAGAGTTTTAGCCATTATAAGAGAGCCATTATAACGCTACCTTAAAAATGGTAACAAGTTATTCACCAAAATGGTGCAAATCGGACCGGATCGGAAACACCTTAAATGAAGTTTTAAAATTCACGCAAAAATATTGGATTTCTTTTCAACCAACTTAATATAACACTTAAAATACAGTGGCTTTCGACAGTTGGATGATTGATCGGTCCATTTTCACAAGCCCCGGAGCAAAACGGGTATAGCCGGAGCGTTGGTCGGTCAACGGCAAGAAACGCCTTTTTGCTTGGGTATAACGCTACAAAAACCCTCACCCCGTGACGTCAGCGGAAGTGACACTGCAAAGTGGTGCCGTTCTTCGCATATCCCACCGAAAAACCAGAAAGACATTTAGTCCGAAACCCAACACCCGCCGGAGATCATCGGCGGACCCCACCGAAGATGCTGCTGTTCCCGCCAAAGTATTCATTGCAGTGCGTGCAACGAATCCATCCACCGGATATCCGCCGTTCCGTGCGTTCAGCCCGCACGCAGCGAGGGAAAGCGCAAATCTATTTCGATATATTCAAATTGTTGCGCTGCGTGTGCGTTTTTTTGGCACACTTTCCGCCTGACCGACCCCAGAGAGAAGGGGGATCGAGTGTCCCGGCACAGAATTGCACGACGTGACGCGTTCCGATGTTTTATGATCCTGTCGGGTGGGACAAATTTGAACCGGCAACGGCGAGAGAGACAACCGGGCATCCGGCATCCGGAAGTGGCACACGCAGCGCCACAAATAGGTCCCGGGCCGCGGCAAGACGGCACGAAGCAACACACGAGACACGTGGCTTTAAGTGACAATTAGAGGGACAAAGTACGGTTTTCGGTTCAACCGCTCAACTGACCACGCGGCAGCGGCCAAAAGAACCCCTCGATCGATCGAACCCCTCGCGCGGTGGTCCGCGTTTGATGGTAGGAAATTAAAGTTAATTGAAACGACGTCCGCCGAGGCACCCGATGACGACAAGTGACCGGAATTCCGACTGCCGACATCCGGTGCCGGTATCGGGTGGCACACGAACCGCGACGTGCCGATGACTTGGGTGGCGCAACCTACGCTCTGACGTCGTCTTGGCGATGATCGACAGAAATAAAATGCTTCCCAAGGCGCCGGCAACCGGATACGAGCGCTCTCGGGAGAGAGTCGGGATGAGTCGGTCTTTTCGAGTTTCATCCACAGCGACTTCCAACGATCGACGCGAAACTAGAAGTGGTCTAGGGTGATGTGCGAAAACGCGAAAAGAATTAAACAAGACAAACACATAGGCGATGGAGTCGATGGGATCGCAGAACCGAGAGGAACCCGGATGGAGCAGGCGAGCCGCGTGTCCCGAGTTGATTATGGAAAATTTGGTCGTGAATAATAGATTTCCGGTAATTATCGAGCAGCGGGACGTGTCTCGGGACTCCCACCCCGGGACACCAGCACCGGTACCCAGACCCTGGTGTCTCTGGCCGGACGGACCGGCGAACATCGTCCGTGCGCAATAATTTATGCGCAGCCAGCAGCCGGCCCGAGAGCGTCTCGCCAAACTTCCGCGTGTGCTTCAAATATTCATATCTTTTTAGATATCATTTTCCAGATCATCCAGGCAGCCAGTCCGCACCGGATCCCGTCAGCTTCCGGTGATCCCGATGGCCACTGAACCAGATTAGCACCAGAAGACCAGAGCTCGTCGCCGAAGTCGACGTGAAACGAATCCCACGGGGGAAATTGGGCCTCCAGTAGGGTTACTACTCCCGGATTTGGGAGCCGCTCGCCGGAAAACTCTCCCGGAAGTCCCTGATCTTACCCAACCAGACGGCACCCAGCCAGGGTCTGGCGCGGACACTGGCCGCCCACCCGATGGTCTTAACGCGGGATGAACGGCTTCCTTATAAGATGAACGGAAGCTAACCAGACGGCACGCCCGGCTCCGCGGATTTTCAATCGAACGTCTCGTCCTTTATCCGTTATTCCGACACCCGTATGAGCATAAAAGGAGAACGGACAATATCGGTCCAATAAATGTTGCGACTTGCGACGAGCCTGTCACACGGCTGACCATAAATCAGTGTGGCTCGGCTTCTAATAACTTCTCCAATAACGGTTCGACTGTCACAGATCACAAGCAATTTTGGGATTTTGGGTTAAAAAAGGGATCCTATCCCAACACCGTTCTGCTAAACCGGCCACAATACCGGGTCCCATTAGAGTGTGCCAATCCGGGTGTGTTTATGGGATAAATTACACTTCGGAAGCCGGGTTGTTCACACGGAGTAATTGAGGTCCTCGATTTTTTGTCAACGACCGGGCGTCGGGCGTAAGAGTTATGGAAATCATCGTACAAATAAAAACGACAACACGCATTACCCTAATCGAATCGAGCAGGATCGGGCTCGGGAAAGCCACCAAAACACGCGGGGTACACATGTTACGGGTGCAAAATAGCGACAATATTGTCACTGCCAGGAATCGTCCTCTTCGACCGCTTCCTTTTTCGCAAAACAAATTTTGCCGGAACCGTGGAAAAGTGTAGCAAAATTACATTAAGGTTCCCTTGACGGGGAAGCTGTCAACTCCGGGCACGGGACCGGTTGGATGGCGGGTGGCATCTCCTCGTTTAACGACAGTGCCCTCGGCCGTGACATATGCGCGCCGCTCGGGTCAGCCCGAGTGATTGGGAAGGAAGGTCCTGTGTGGACTGCGGAATCGATTCAAGGACGCAACGAACCGCCTGTGACCGATATTCCGGGTCCGGTTCCCCTCCGGTCCTGGATTCGAGTGCAACGTTCCGTAGGGTGCAACGTTCCCCCCCCCGGGTCGGGTCGATGCCCATCAAATTAAGTAATTTACTACGCTTGATATCGATCGTATGTGTGTTGGGAAAATGGGAAAAATGACAATTGCTGCAATCAACGGAGGACGACATCGGTCCCGATTCCCCTGGTCCGGTTGCCACCAGAAAGTCATCCAAGACGGACATGAATCAACCGGGTAACAGGGAAAATTGTTGACCTCGAACGAACACGATGTGATGACACTCTCGCTCTGCTCCGCAGATTGCCCAGTGCTTGCTCCAGTTAAGGAATAATTTAGGAAGCATCGATCGAGCGAGCAAATTCCATCCGGCTAAAGTTGAAGATCCTTCCAAAATGAAGCAGTTTGGAGCACCCAGCAACGTTCTTCTAAACATGCTAAAAATAACACAAACACTTCGCTTTAGTGTCACAATCTACTGGGACCAAGATTCGCCTGGATTTGCCTGGTGACTGTGACTGTCCTCAATAACGTCACCTCTCTCTCTCTCCCCCTGTGATCAGCGCTCCTCAGCTCCGTCATCGATCTAACATTGCCAACGGGGCCGGCCCAACAGACGGCCAAGAAAACAATTCAATTCCCCGGCCCGAATCCCGACGCCGCCTAATGCCCTGGCTCCGCAAAAAGGGAAAGGACATAGTAACAGGATAAATTATCACCGAAATGCTTCATGCTGTCAGACGGCCCTCGGCCGAGCTCAAGAATGAAAAGGCGGCACGCGCTCGCCACCCTAGCCGGAGGGCGCAGGACCACACACCTGGTCCCGTGAAACTGATACCAAACAAACCGGCGGGTGCGTCGAGTCCCTGGGTGAAGTAATAAAATTGTAACAAGTAATAAATAATCACAAATTAAATCAAAATATTACAAGTTAATCCTCCCGAAGCCACTCGACACGCGGAGTCGGCTTTCCTTGGCCGTGTCCTGTGTGACAACTTTGAGCGTTTTACGGACCAAAGGCGACCGGCTGGGCATCTCGGAGAGGGGTTCCATCGAAAGGTCGCCGTCGCCGGGCGCCCCCGGTTAGCTACGGTTTTTGGCCACCGGCGGGCAAACCAAATCGAATCGATTCGAGATTTTGTCACCGTTCGAGCAAATATTGGACCTTCCTTGGCTGGGGAACCGACCAACACAGCTGTGGTGTGGTGGTACCAGAATGATTGTCATTTAAATGTGGGCGAATAAAAGGCTCCGCTCAACCCGGCCTACGACGTCGCCCCGATGTGGAAGAATTAGAACGGAAAAGATTGTGCCGGAAACGGTGCGTCCCAGAGAACCGCCGGGAATGTCAATATTAGAAAACCGAAGCGATTTACTTTACCACCGAAACGAATCGTGACCAACGTTTGCGCCAGCGATTTCCGGCATTCATCACGGTGCATTCACGCAGCACCCGCCGGTGCATCGGATGTGGACTGGCCCCGCAAAAAGAAAGAAATAGGAGCAGGGAATCCAAATTCAAATGTACAACCATTGGGCCCGATTGTTTTGTGGGACAGCAGCAGGCAGAGATAGTGGAACCGGGCTGAATGGACGAGAATAAATCCGGATCCGGATGGCTCCGGTAAAATCAACAAACTCCGAACGCGGCTAAGATCGCCGCGTTTTGTTCGCCATTATTGTCCTGGTTCCTGGTTCGCGAAATTGTATTACGAGCGTTTGAACTTAAAATGTCCACCGACCTTTTGTGTGGTTCGCGGTTTTTTGTTTAAACTCCCCACGTGACCCAGGTGGCCTCTTTCGTATTTTTATCGAATATCGCCCCTTGATGGTCCGGGACCGGGAAAACGGGACCATTTTACGTGTGCTCGTGTCCATCCCACGGTCCCCACCGAAGCGAACCTCCATCAAAATGGAGAAATAGCGGCCGAGCGCTCGATAAAATCCTTCTCCAACCCGGGGGCCCCTGTTTTGCTTTCCACGATCGATCCATCGCGATTGTGACCACAACATCAATTTTAAGGTGAGGCCGGAGACACTGTCCACACTTTACGCGTGCCTGCCGGATTATCACCCGTTCCGCGCTTCACAGTTCCGAGAACAGAACAGTCTTATTAATTGTGTCCCACGCGGTGCGCGACGGCACGAAGGATCGTGGGCAGCGTCTTGCGCGATTCGATGAGAGGCACTTAACTCCTATCGCGATTATTAACATCACCGCGGGGTCAATAAGGGCGAAAGCCGGAAATGGTGGGCCGCTCCACCTGATTGGAGCCTGTTGGCTGTTGGCGCGCACTACAAAGTGTTGACGTTACGTTCGTTCCCGAGGTGTTGGGTGTGTCATATTTTTGGAACATACAAACAGCTAACAGCGTGTCCCGAAACCCAACACTATCGAGCCCTGCCATCTCACCGGCCGTTGGCGTGATTTAATCCACGCACACCGCCAGCGTGGCGATGCGAGCCTCAGACACCTCTCGCAGCACGTGGCAGCAGGTCCCAGAGCAGCGCACAATATGAAGGCAACATCCTGTACATAATTCAACCCGATACTAATCACTTCTGCCGCCCTCCCGGGTCCCTCGGGGTGCTGTTCGCGGTTTGAAGAATCTATCAACAAATCGAAGAAAAGCTGCATTGAAGCAGGTCGGACATGGCAGAGACAGGCAGAAAAATATGAAAGAAATCAGCGAAGTGCGGTGCGGTCGACGGTCGGTCAATAAGTAGCGGAGCTAAGCATTGTGAAACATATTTTTGGAGGGTCTGATTTTTTTTTTCGATTCTCTTCAGTATTTCGTCCAAACTTAGGTTTCCCATCTTGCGATTAACAGACCAGTTCAAACGATCTAGTATCGGTCAAAGTGAAGTGGTGTTGAGGGTTTCTATGCGCAGTCTTCGAGAAGAGCGATTAAGGTGAAAATTAGGCCACAAAATAATTTCCCAAAATAACTTGAAAACGGTATTTTTTGGAAAACGAAGTAAACTTGAGTACAATGAAATCATTTGGCATGCTTTATGGCCAATCAAACGGTTGAATAATGCGTTAATTTTTGTATATAAGGCAATTGTGCAATTCGAATGCCCCGCTAACCCTACGAGCATGGAACATTAACTTACATAAGCTTTAATGTTCCTTTTGAAATGTTAAATTATCGGACACGATTTTCAGCCCAAAGACGATGTTAGTTTGCGGCTTGCCATTAGTGGAACCGAAACATTAATTAAAATGCGGAAACACCGTTCAAACGGCAGCATTGCTACTTATTGGCCAACCTAGCCGACCGCGGAACGATCCCGCACACAGAAGAAACACCATCAACGTGACGGAAGATAGCACCAGACGGGCGCAAACGATACCCACACGTCAGGCCGAGCCGGGCCGGGAGAGTAAAAAATGAAACGCCATTTACAAGCAAACAAAACGGCCCACACGGGACGACGGGCAGATAACACAACACAACCTGCAACCCCCCTCGGGACGGGCGGTATGGATGGTAAAATGCAACATTACACATTGTTCGGGGTGTAAACCGAAACACACCTTTTTGCTCGTGTTCGCTCGCGCTCCCTTTCGGACGGACGGTGGCGTGGCCGTGATTTATCTGGGCTGGCGAAGATGTGATGAAAACTGCATGCAATGGTCGGCTGAGCACCAGGCACCGGGCACCGTGGCTGTTGCAGCAGCACTGGCCGCCCAGCGGAACCACCGGGCGTTAGAGAGCGCGAAATCCGGGCATAAGGCCGGGTGGCGTGTGCCGGCGTGAGTTTTGCATCACCCGAAAAAACAATACAAACACCGAAAAAATAACGAAAAGAAGCAAAGTGCTCCCGCCCGATGCTCCCGCCTTTCGCTGATGATGACGATGATGATGGTGATGGTGATGAGCCTTTTTGGTGGCGGTCTGTGTGGTAAAAGGAAGCGCAATGCGGCCTCGCAGCTATCCGCAGGCTCGCAGCAGTGCATTATGGTGCGCTTCTTGACTTTGAAGAATTGCAAATTGCCAGTCGGCAAGTGTCGGCACCGCCAGCGGCACTCGCTGATGAAGCTCCCGGTCCCGGTCCCGGGGTCCTGGTGGGTGGGTGGTTCACGGAAAGCGAAAAAATGGCAACCGAAAGAGTGCAAAAAAAGTGCGCCCAAAAGTGACGCAGAAGTGATTCATGCTTCAAGACAAATTCTAAACGAACGAGCAGCGAACTGCGGGTCCATTGTAGTGACACTCAGGGTTGCGGGTCCGCGTTTGATGCTGTTTCTTTCACATTATGTTTATTATGCTGGCCGACGGGCCGGGGAGCCCGCGGGGGCAATCGGGTGTTGCCGAAGCCATTTAGGAGGTGTTGACAATTAGGCAGTTTGATGCACTTCAATGACCCGGGGCGCCGGGTTTGAATGGGCGCCCTTTTCGAGCACTTGAGCGAACGTTCCCCCGTGTGGATCGTTATTTGTTATGGTGGATTTTGAGGAAAAATTGTTTCTTCTACCTCGGGATCATTCGCACTAAATTTTTAATTGTAAGGTCAAAGAATTAATACCACACCGCCAAAAATGCGTCATGTCAGCGAAACGCCCGAAACGGAGAAATTCGAGAGGATGATGTCAAAGAGACGGCAAACATGATGCTAAATTTCAATCAAACCCGCCCGAAGCCGCCCAGCAACCGGACAACACGACCGGTGGCAGTGCTGGAGGCCACCCGCGAAGCACGAGGCGAGAAAGCATAGCCGCAGCGGCAGCATTCAGGATAGGCCGGCCCAGGCATCTACGCCCTACTACGCCAGTTGTCGTCCTTCATCGGGCGGGCACCGGAATGCGAGCAACGTATCCGCAAAAGGAACACGTCGTCGTCGTCGTCGTCGGGAACACGATCGAATCTTCCCGGGGCTCCAGGGCGTACAAGCTCCATCGCTGGGGATGGGATGATGATGATGATGCTGATGATGGAATCGAAGATTCGAAAAAACAAGGAAACAAAACTAGCAAACTCGACCCGAGAGAACCAGATCCTATGGCTGGCCGTCCGGACACAACTTACGACGGTTGGACCTTGGACGACCGATGGGGATTGATTAAAGGGAACAATGCCACATCGCACACACACATACACACGGACTGGTGCGATGTAAGGGAAATGGTTGGAAATTGGTACCGGCCAAATGTCGTACCGGAAGACGGCGACGGCGCACGCAGCCCGATCATCCCGATCTGATCCGTGCGCCAATCCCTCCCTCCAGTGGGATACTTGGGAGATTCAGACCGGGAGAAGCAGCGCGACGAGAAGGACAGAGAACGAGAACATTCCACCGTCGCACAGGCCGATGGACGAGATGTGGAGAAAACAGAATTATTGACCGCCGGGATCGGAGCGACGGAAATCGTCATTTGACGTTTCGAACAGCAGCAGTGCGACATTTAGAAAACTTCTGAACAAATGCTACCGGCCGGGGCTGGGGAGCAGCAGGAGGACGACAGAACACGACTGCGCTCCACAAGTGCAGGCCACATCCGCCGACGACGACTGCCAGGACATGGCGTCGGGTGAACCCGTCGCCATCATCGTACGCGGTCCCATCAATCCATCTCGCTCCGCTGTCGATCGTCACTGCGGATGGGTCTTGGATTTTAAAATGCCACATCCACTTCACCGGGCACCGACGCTCGGATTGGTGATTGATGGCCACCGATTAATAATCCTGCCCCTTCCCAGGGACATCATCATCCGGCGCAATCGAAGCCTCTGAGCCAGCCCGTAGCGCGCAGTCCCTGTCAGATCAGCCAGATGCCAGCGATCGTGGTTCGCCTATCTCAAGGATAAGCCTAGATAAAGGCCACACTTTCAGTGAACCGAAACCCGGCGACAGGGCCGACACATTTGGCCATCGCCCAACAAAGTGGTTCTTCGACAGAATGCAATTATTATCGCATTGCGAGTGACGCGATTCGCCAGAGTCGCCTAATTAGTGTGCAAATGTTTTTTTTTGTAGTGCTGGGAACGGAAACTACATCTCCTTTTTTCACTCAACTTTTACAGAGGTTACAGGGGCTCATTACAACTATAGTACGATTAAAGTACGAAAAGAAACACAACTTTGGCAGAGACTTAAAATTGAACATTACTTACTGTAACTTACTGTAATATTCGTAAAAAATATTGAAACAATACATCACATTCTAAATAGCGTTTCTACTGTGACCAAAAAGGAAACAAAAAGAAAAACCATGAAATACTGTTTGAATGTTGCGCGTCGTTTGCGTAATGCTGTGAGTAAAAGAAAACCTGATTTGTGGAGGGACAATTCTTGGTTCTTATCTCACGAGTGAGTTGTTCCATCATATTTTTGTGAACCATCCGTATTCGCCATATGACTGTTGGCTACTCACTAAAGTTAAGAATCTGATCCGAGGACATTGTAGGGATTATTTTAATTGTAGTGACATAGATTTAGAAGAACAAACATTTATTTTTAGAACATTTAGAAGATTTAGAACAGAAGATTTAGAATTTTAGAAGATTTAGAACATTTCTTGGCCTATATTTTTTCAAGTATGATGTTGGGCGCATCAATAATACAGGATGATGTCGCATCCATAATACATTTGCGCGACCTAACATAGTTCTCTAGTAAGTGTTGTAATATGATACGCATTTTGAACTAATAAAAAAATCAGAAACAACCTTTTAAGATGTTTTAAGCCGAGTTTAATTCGTAATCTACATATCAAAAGTGCTCGACAAAATACTCTGCTTTACTCTGACCTTGTTGGTTTTCTTCACAAAAGTGTTAAATATAATAGAATATTAAAGTTTTTAAAATAAAATGAACCCCAACAGCCATTTATCAAAAACCGTAAGTTATCAAAACATAGAAAAAGTAGAAAGGAACGGCACAGGACTCAGGCTGTGCCGGAAGAGAATAATTGTTCCAACGTTCCTCGAAGCACACGAACCCAGGTAATGCAACCCGAGTTTTCCCTTCAACCCTCGGGGGCGACAAAGACAAAAACGACATAAAATAAGCATGAGTCGTGCAAAGTCGTGCATTCAACTTTCAGCACACAAAAAAACCCAGAAAACAATCCAAACACATCAACAACGCCAGCGGAGTGCCAAAAAGCTTCACCATCGCCGCCACCATCATCACGTCGCGCTCCGGCGGCGGCGTCACCGAGTGACGGAAACGGACGAAACCTGCTTCTAATTGTCGGTATATCACACATTTAAATTACATAATGTTTGCCTTTCACTTCACAATCCGAGGCCGGGCGCTGCTGAAGTCATTTGTTCAACTTTTATGCTAATATTTATGTGCATCACCAACACCGCCCCAAACAACACCGCCACCCGGGGCTGGCCCCACCACCATCCCGGGGTGCGGCAAAGTCGGACTCAAGCAAAAGAAGAAACGGAGGAAAAACTCCCCAAACGTGTATGTGTTTAGTGAGTGAGAGTCCTGCTGCCAAGCCACGCGCGGTGTGCCAAGTGATACATACATATTTATTTAGATCTAGACACATAGCCCGACTGAAGGCAAACGGAAGCCTCTCTCTTGCTCTCCGTCCCTCTCGCTCTCTCTCTCTCTCTCTCTCTGCCGCTCTGCCTTTTAAATAGGGAAATGGCCTTTCGACGGTGGAAGCCAGCATGCCACATGCCGAGCTAAAAGATGGCGACCCACCCATCGTTCCTTCCGAGATGAAGGTGGCATACCGGTTCAAACGTAGGCACTTGTATGCCTGCGGTTATGATGTCTTTTGAAAGCGGTCCAGCGCGGCAGGTGGACCAGCACGGTCCGAGGGGGGGGCCCTGAGGGGGGTAATCTGAATACACCCACACATACACCTCCTTGCAGTGCAATCCACTCCATCCGCAAGGCTCTCTCTCCCCGGCGCATACCAATAGTCGCCCAGCAGCCCCAGCAATGGAACTGGTCTTTCTCTCTCTCTCTCTCTCTCTCTGCCGGTCGCGGCGGGACGGGGACTCCCGGGAACAGCGCATCCGTTGGCCGGCGGTGTGTTTTATTTGCTCAGCCAGGCAATCAGTGTCCCATCTTGACCTCATGAATTATTATGCCACACAGTATCATTTCCATTTATGCATGGCTCGCAATCCAATCTGGTACGAAAGGTCCTTCCCCGGCAATCCCTGGAGCTTCCCGTGACCCCGTTACGCCCCGCCCGACGCCCGACTGTCCATGGCAAGGGGCCCCCAGGATGGCGCAACCGACAGTAGTAGAAGAAGAGCAAGAAAAGCGAAACGACCGGTAGCCCGGGAAGAAGCCGAGCCCCAATTGGGCGCCCTCCAGGACATCCACAGTGATGGGTCCACAGTTTGCATCTGTTGTGTCGCCGACTGCTTGCCGACTTCTTTTTCGCAGCGCAATTTTGAAACAATCTGGACGACCATCATTATGTCTCCTTTCGGAGTCCGAGTCCTCGCCGTCGCGTCGCGTCGCGGGTCATCCGCTTCGTTTGACCGTCGGTCCGATTATGGGCGATCTTTGGATCAAACTCTCGGGACCTGGGATTTTTATGTGTGGCCCAGTAGGCGACTTGAAATGCAGCCCGCCACATGACGCCCTGACCCGAGCCAAGCTAAGGCAAAAGCAGTGGCAAGTTTTCGGGGCCTCCGACTAAGAGACCCGGACCAGATGGAGATTAAGCGTTAAAGTTGCTCGTTTGCGCCCGAAGCCCGACCGAGAGCGGCGAGTGCAATGCTCGCCGCTGCATACGGTTTATGCTCGCGTTTGCCATTGCGTGCCCCGCAGGACGGCCGTGCCGTGTCTGGGCCATCCCAGGCCGCGCGATGATATGTACATATTTACTTACACTCGCTGGCGACGGTGGCGGCCATCCATTTGCTCGCTGAATGTCGTGCCTTTGTCCAGGCCCCCCAGGACTCCGGCGCAGCAGACCAGGAGCTCCGGAGCCGGTGCCAGTGTCGGGAGTCGAAG
This sequence comes from Anopheles bellator, assembly GCF_943735745.2. Taxonomy (NCBI): domain Eukaryota; kingdom Metazoa; phylum Arthropoda; class Insecta; order Diptera; family Culicidae; genus Anopheles; species Anopheles bellator. The sequence continues at coordinate 15,116,084 of NC_071285.1, read as the reverse complement.
TGCCTGGTCGGATCAGTGTCATGAAACAAAAGGAAAGATGGCGACACATCCGCCAAAAGCGCCCCACCAGACGCAGCTCATTTCGTATTCATATTTGCGGGACATAAATTATTATAAATGGAAGAGATTTTAGCATCTTGGCACGCTGGCGGCCCAAGTCGTCCCGACGGCCTGCGGCGGCGTGAGCTACCGTCCCACGCGTCGGGCCGCATGTGGGACAGTCGGTGGTTTTTCTTCATGCCGTCCCCCCGTTTTGATCCTTGCGGACACATGGCAGAACGGCCGTAATGGGGCGAATGTTCCAAAGCGCCACACACGAATGTCCTTTATTATTATAACCATTCTAGATGAAGTGGCCTTTGGCGCGGGGGGTGGGTGGTGGTGGATTCATGCTCAAGTGGTTTAGGTGATGGAACCCGTAATGAGGATTCGGCTGACGCGTCAAAACACCATTGAAATGTCTATTTTTCTTTGCACCACACACTGTGTGCACCTCGACAGGACTCCGTGAGGGCGTGTATTTCAAGTGGGTGTTTTTTTATGTTTCGCATACGATTGAAAATAGGCCCCAAAGGGATCGTCGGGCAAGGATGCTTGTGGCAGGATGCCATCCAAAAACGAATGCGCTCCGTGCCCGGTGAAGCCTTACACCAAAACAATACGCTCACCGACTGCGTTTCCTGTCGTTTAAACGAAATCCGGCCTTCGGTTTCGTTTGCCACTTCTTTTCCCCGGCGGCCGGGGAGACCGGAGTGGCACAATGGGTTACACCGGGTGCCGTCTAATTTGGACCGGATTTCCTTCGTTGACCCCATCTTGAGAAACCCGAATCGGTTCGGGGCGAGAGTGGTTGCTTCAGAAAAATCGGCCTGGCCTGGGTGCACCGGATATCCTTTCGTTTCGTTTCGGGGCCGTTCGGGAAGGTTTTCGTTCACCGTCGTTCGAAGCGGAAAATGAGAAACATATTTTGGGGAAAAATAACGCGTCACACCATGAAAACTGCTTGCGGATCGGTTCAACGGCCACTACTTTGTGTCACTTTTGTTCCATTGTTTTCTTACCCAAGAATGCCATGCGAGGATATTCGGATTTTCGCGAAATATTTCACAGCATTGAAATGTTTCTCGGCACAGGATAATCGAAAATCTGGGCACTAAATTTGGTCCCAATTTACTCAATGATTGTCAATTGTCTTGCATAAAGTATTTACAATCAATCCAAAAATCCAAAATCAATCCAAATCTTAGTCACAGTAGACTTGCACATTTGGCGCTGCAATCAGTCAATTCTTCTGACAGATAATCAGTATTTAGACAAAGTTCCAGGAAGTATTTGCTGCAACCGGTCCCCGTAGTGCGCCACCATCGGTTGCGATTTAATACGGAACCGCAATCAATTTACTCTGGTCCAAAATCTAATTTGAACTTTTGTCGTTGCCGAACTACTCGTGCCCGCTGATTGAACGACTATCGCGATCGCGACGAAAACGAAAACGAATTCCAACACACCAAACCAACCGAGCCGACCGAAATCTTGGCCGAACTCGAGGTCCTTGTGGGCCGTTTGAAATACCGTTTAATCCCGTTACCCAATTACGGTGCGAGCCAGTTTCAGTGTCATCATCCTTCGATCCGGGACCCGCTTACCCACCGAGGACACCATTTTAACACCCGAAACCGACAATTCTCCTTCCGGTTACTGGTGAACCGCAACGCACCGCAAGGATTAAGGGCTGACAAGAGTTTTCCCGCAGCAGCCATCGGACCCGAACCCGGTGGCCGCTAATGACTTATCACCGAAGAACCGAAAAGTAGCTGTTAAGCCACTGGCGCGCTCCAAGCCGTGCCAGGACAAACAAACCGATGTTCCGGTGTGCCGAAGGACACCGTTTTCTTACCCTCGCTGCGCTGCGGTGGCCCCAGGAAATACCGAATGAAAATTCAATTAACTGATGAGAAGCAAACACACCGGCACCGGGAAATTCGCAATCAATTTCCACACCGGACTCGACGGAGAGAGAGAGAGCGAGAGAGAGCGAGAGTTCATTATGGAAATTCCCGGTTGGTGGGCTTGGTCAGGGACCGGGGAATCACGGGCATCGGCAATCAGTTTTCTTACCGCAAGGATTTGTTGAGACTGCATGCTGATAAGGGAGGTGGATCGTCGCAACGCGTGGCCTGATGTCTCCGATTGAGGTTAAGCTCCGTGCCGAGTGACTCGATTGATTGTCGGCCATCAACTGGGGGAAAAATATCCTTCGCCAGAGGGGATCTCCTAGTGCGGTTTGACCATCGGTTTTCCATCATCATCAGGATCGCATCGTCCGCATCATCGGGATGCACCGGCGAGCGAGCATGAATATGGACGAGCACGTCCGGCGGAGCCCTCGCTTCGCCCGCGGCTAGAGACAAAGCCTCACAAGGATACGCATCACGGCACGCAGCGGTTCCTTCGAGAGTGGAATTCCTAAATCCCCGGCTCGGTGGCGAGGTAAAACAAATTCATCCCCGTACCGACGCTCTTTCAGGTGGCGGTCGTTTCATTTACTAAATCCACCCTTAAATTAACATAAGTCTACAGGATTTGCTACCGATACCGAGGGCGCACACGGTGGCAGTGATTTTTCTGCCACGGTCGGTGGTTCACCGGGTAAATACGCACGGAACTACGCACCGGAAGTATCATCTACGCCCGAGGGTGGATCTAATGCCACCATCGTGCAGGCGAAAGGGAGGCGTCTTTTTTTATCCTCCTTGTGTTTCTTGATCCCGGAGCATCATCCCTCATTATCATCATCATCAGCATCGTCAGCGGCCAGAGCGCTAACGAGATTTCACTGGTAGCACCGACATCCCTGCGGTGGCAATCGATCCTTACGACCGCGCGTGTGTGAATAGCATTAGCTGGCCGCCAGGCTTTTGGTGGCAATCACGACAATCAACCAGCCCCGGGGGGTTCCGGAAAAGGGTTGGAATTGATTTCTTTGCGCGGGTTCCGTTCCCTTCCCAAGATAATCCGATTGCTATCGATGCCTTAATGCGCCCCGGTTTGGTTTTGGGTGGGTGAGTAACCATGAACGGACCATTCCCATCATCGACTGGCCACGATTTAACGGGGCTACACAAACAATCACATACCCCTGTCGATTAGATTCCTGTGCACCGACGATTATTTCCCGAAAACGTGGTCGAACCGGAAGTGACCCTTACAGTCGTGTGGGTGCTTCGAAAACAAAGCCACCTTTGTGCTCGCTCATAAATCAGCGAACCGACCCAACGGCATGTTGCACCATTGTTGTGTTAAATATATCATTTACCAGTTTAAAATTTCCGCTTCTTTTAATACACTTCACTGCCTCTCTCTCTCTCTCTCGAACAAAAGTCCCCGCATAATGGGCCGGTTCAGTTTCAATTGTTGTCTTTCAGAAATTCAGTTCGCCGTGGGCGCACTCGTTGTCGCTTAATGCAATTATGCTGACCTTTCGGACTCCCCCACCGCCGCCACAACAGGATGCTGCGGATTTTTAATGAAAATATTTTCATCGGCCCAAACAACTGCAACTGATGCTCAGGAAGCCATCAGGACGAGAGTGCCCTCCAGCTGATGGTGATTTTCTGTCGAGGGTACTGCGCTGCGTTGTACCGTTCTTTTGACCATCCCGTTAGCCCGGAGGACCCATTGTCGACGGCTGACCCTTACCCGAGCAGGATGTGGAACTCTTCTCCGGTGCCGAAAGTGCCTTCGGGAACGAGGAAGTCCCATCGCTACACATCACATTGGTCATCAGGCAAACCCATCGATTATCCCGTTAACTGTTGGCACGTGGCCATATTGTTGGCAGCATTACTGAAAGCGCTGCCTGATTGCCGTTAAGTGTGCCGTTTCGCGAAATCGAAAACCTTATTTACAATTAACGACACGCACGTCGACGGTAACAATAAGCGTGAGGGTAAACTTAACAGAATTGCCGAGCCATTTCGATGCCGAACCGAAAATAATTTCCATTCCTCGGTACCGAATCTTGTCCGATTGAATTGCAACTCGGGCACAGAAATCAGCGTCGAGCCGTCCCCGGGATGCTCCGGCATTACCATATGGATGGCACCGGATACGGTTCGAGGCCGTCATGAATATGTCACCACACATTCTGGCCAACCGGCAAACGGGTAATTTGATTCAAATTAATATGAATGCGACCCGGTGGCCACACGGCGAAATTTAACGATTTAACGAGACATGTGTTCGGAAGGATTTCGGAATAATTTCTTCCCCGATCGGCTAGCTGTGCACAGGACTTTCTTTTAACCTGAGTGGTTGACCTGGTGCAAAATGAAGTCGTTAGTGAGTTTCTGTGGTTTGCGGTGAAGCCCGGTACTCACCGGAGGCCAGCATGTGGCATCTGGCATCTCGTATCATCCGGGTTCCAGTTCCTTTGATGCCACCAACCAACGGTGGAATTGTTTCGTCAGTTCGTTGGCACCACCAGACACGCTGCCGGTCCTCGAACCTGTGGTGGGATGGAGATTGTTTAACAGAAGAGAGAAAAAACCTTAGGTTATGTTAGCAACAAATTACCATAATTTCTACATTAATCCGTTTCATATTTCTTAACCTCTCCCCACCCGGCGGGAGAGGGTCAAGAGCGTGATTGAAGCATAAGGAGCGGGCGAGTCTTCACCACAAAACCCACAACACTGTCCATCATTTTCCATCACTCAAACGGGCCGGGACGAGCCCGTTAGAGGATCCCAACGGTTTTTTTTTCTCCGATATCCTTTGATAGTGCGCCCATATGATCCTTCTGGGGCGAACCAAGCCCCGGCTACAGCGCTCTAGCGCTTGGCCAGAAGTTTTGATGAAATTTCGAACCGGATCCTCTCCCGGGGTTCGCACCGGCTTTGTTTGCCGGCCAAGAAGTGGAGGGGAAAATTCAACCAATTTGTGAGTGCTTTTCCAAACTGACCCGTCCGGGCCCGGGTCCGGGGTCCGGGTGGCCCACCAAAACCACAAAAGACGTTTTTAATTAGGCCACGCGGTACGCTGGCAGCATAAGATTCTGCGAGGATCGCTTTCCTAACCCGGAGCAACGCAACGCGCGAAGGAACCGACAAACCACAAAAAAAATACACACCGGCCCAAAACCCAGTTCCGCCTTCCGCTCTTCATTATAATTGAGACAAATGAGGCAACCCGGACCCGAACCGGACCGACCGGACGGATGCGGCCCCAATTTGGTTGAGGGGGGGGGCGCAAGATTTATTTGACAGCCGCCCGCGGCCGCCGCGCAATGGTGGAAAATAATTAATCGCGCTCCTTTTGCGGTGTCATCCGGAAGAGGGCCGGAACCGAATCCTGGCGCGCGCCCTGACCACAAAAGTCCAGCGCCCAGTCACCTAGCGCCGAGTCGGGTGACTGTTTTGCTTGTGTCCGCTGCACTAGGTGCAGGTGCTCCTTGAAAACGGCTTACGGTGCAAAAAGCTTTTTTGAACTTCCTTTAACTACTTGGCCGGCCACTTTAGGGGGTCACCAAAAAAGCGGAAAATTTTTGGCCACTGCAACTTCGGCAGCCCACGCCATTGATCGTGCAACTTCCTGGCAATCCGTTTCCGGGGCCAAAGAAAACGCCTTCCCGAGCCCTGACCTGACCGAGACCTGACAAATTACGATGGGTGCCCTCTCCGCGAACGGAAGGTGAACGGAAAGTCAGATAAGCGGGAAAGAAAATGGCGTTTTCTTTTCCTTTCGATGACCCGGGTGGGGGCGCCCTGGTTAAATAAACATGTCCAGTTTAAACCGAAACGTGTCCTGCCGCCTATCTGCCGCGGGCTACGCATCGCAATTCGAATGGACCCGCCAAAGCACCAAGCATTAACCCGCCAGCAATAACGTTAAACAACGAAAGCAGCTAAATTTGAAAGCTTTTCACAGGCAAACATTATGCAACCGGCTTAATGGGGGGAAGGGCTCCAAAAGGACATCGTAGGGCCACTCGGGTTTCCTTTTTGTCGGCACGGGGCTGGCAAGACATTCGTGCTTCCTAGTATTTCACGGCGCTTCCGGCCATTTTGTAGTCCGTTTCGCCCGTTCGCTTTTTTCCCAAAAGGAGAGACCGAAACGACCGAGCAACGGGGGTGGGGGGCAGCAAAAAACACGTCCTGGGAATGCTGGATTCAATTGTGACCACTCACGGGGCTCCTTCTCGGGGCCCTCGACAGGATCTCATCCATCCCGGCCCCGGAGCCGGGACACGGTGGACACACCGTCTTGCTGCCTAAGTGGGCAATGCGCATTGCGTACCCCGGCCCGAACCATTTCCACCTGGCTGGCCACCCCGGTGGAAAGCACACCGGGGCCGGGTGACACTACGTGTGCGATTGTTATGGCGGAAGCTCTTGGCTTTGAAGAAGGGAAGCACTCCACGACGACGACCCTCGGGGGCCGGGCGCGGGCTAGAGCTTAATAGCGGCCCAAGTACATCCTTCATCCGTGCTCGGCAGCCGGCACGGGCTGGCCGCCCTGGCGAAAGGGAGACACAGCGAGCGAAGGCGAAAAAAGTGAACCCAACTTCCGGTGTTCCGGTACGGCACCGGTTCGGAAGAGAAATGGTTTCCTTCGAATGCGAAAATGCGAAAACCTCGGCCAATCGCGATAGGCGAGAGGGAGCGTGCACCGTGCACCGTGCACAATGGCCACATGCAAATTCTGGAGGGAGACTTCTTGCCGGGCTCCACGCACCACGTAGTTCGTAACTCAAGTTGCGTAAAGCTGGGGAAGGCGTTCTTTTGCGGTGCCGTTCGCGTAAATCGCGAAAACTCCCTGGCCCCGCGCGACGCATACGTAAATCACGCCCGACCCCCTTGGGGCTTGGCGGGGGGGCCCGATCCCCATAAAGAACGGGCGTGTTCGTTTGCGCTTCTGCTCGGCCGCTGGTGCCGCGTGGGGCTGTGGTGCCGTGGTTGCTTTCGCCCCATAGGTTAACTCGCGGGCTAGGCTCGCTGTCACTCGTTCGCGCTCTTCACGCTCTTTACACACCGCCGTGCTGCCGCCATCTTGGCGATTTGTGTAACTGCGCCACACGAGCCTCGCCCGCCCGTGGCTCGTGCCGCTCATAATTCTTCCCTTCCGCGACGGGTGCATTCGGTGGCGTCACTCACCCAGGTTGCAGCTTGCAGGGCTTAAGGAAGTAGGACCACCACTTCTGAACCACGAAAGTCACGTCAATGTTTATCCTAATCCGAACAGGGACCCATTAGGGGCATTAGTAGTACGCTTTTTTCTTTTTTAAAACATAAAAAGCTTACTTCAAAAGCACACCACAGAATTCTTAGCCGGCATCTGCATCCTTTAATGCCACTCCTGAGTGCATCGGACGTCCGGACATCCGAGCGACAACAGACCGGTCCCTCAGCTGTGCCTGGTGCGCCCGCACTATCGGCTTTACAATCGGCGAACCGTAAAAGGAGTGGAAAAGCCGTAGAAAAACTTCTGCCATCTCGAAACCGGGAGCCATCTTGCCCGGCTCTACGGGCGGCTTTCCGACTTCGACTTTATGGATAGAAGCGAGAAGGAAAAAAAAAACAAATAGCGAGGATTGTCGGCAGTGTTTCATAAGTGCACATATTAGCGTCATTATGCATGCCGCTCGATTGAATGATAGGGGTGAAGGGTTGCACAAACAATGGCCCACCCGGCGGGAGCGAGATGATGGTGGCGATTATGATGGCGGCGCGAAGGCAGCGACAATGATGGCGGCCCGTCGGCTACCTTCTGGCCGTTCGTTTTGTTTTCACCTTTGGACCCGAGTGGACGAGGACCACAGCGAAAGGACTGGCTCCAGCCCGGCCCGTGACAAGCCGGCGAAGAAAATCAATACCATTTTCCACGGGTTCGCCTCCTCCAAAAGGCGCCCCCAGCGGGAGCGACGGGCCGCTGCCACTTAGGAAGCTACTGCAGGGAAGCATCGGAACCGGCAAAGGTGTATCAATCATTCAAACGTTGCAAACGTGGCCCCCCCACACCCCCATGTTCTCATCGTGGGAGTTCGATCTGTCACGATAAATGTAATTAATGCAGTCCTGCGGCCGGTGCACCAGAGTGGCAGTGAAAAATGGGCCGATTGCACAAACGGTGACGTTTCGATGACAGTTTATGACTTGACTTATGAAGCGCTACTCCTCCTCGCTCCGTGTTTAGCGCGGTGTGTAGCGCCGTCGAACCGTGTATCGTTCGGTTCGGAATTTTTACAATAAAAGCGTGGTTGGAACGGAAAAGTAAATAAAAATAAAATAAAATCCTATTTCGTGCTACTTATGAGCCTTTCTCATCAACAAAATGGCATCACCGGCATTATTACACACATTGCCTGCCAGCGCTACATCCGGTTTGAAATGTCCGACCAATTCAGAAATGCATCGTAAATGCAAATCGCAGAAAAAATCGTGAACCTCCATTAAAATGCGACATAAAACCGTAAACCGAATACCGGCCGCTCGGAATGCCGTTCTCATGCGTGAGTGGAAAACCGACTTTCGGTCCATCGAAACCGAATCGCAAACCGTTCGATTTGAATGGATGCGAATTTGAAGTTTTTGGCAACCCCATCCCCCCCAACCCATTTTTCCAACTCCTTTTGTGCGCCCCGGCATGGCATGCTTTGCTTGCGTACATATTTGTCAACGAATAAAACTAAAAGCCACGGCAACCAAAACGCGACGCGACGAGCCCGAGAGTGCAGAAAGAATGTTTCGCCGATTGCGATTTTGCCATTTCACTATTATTTGTTGTTGTCGTTTTTTTCCCCGCTTGTTGTAATCCCGTTTTCCCGCCCAAAGGGATTACATCCGGCGCCGAGCGGTGGTAGTAAGTAAATAAAAATATCCACATCCACGTGAAAATCGTATAAATTTGATTATTTTCAATAGCATTTCGTTCGCGTGACACATTACAAGCGCCGCAGAGCGATCGAGGGAGAAAGCGAAACCCCCCCCGCCTGCTTTGATGGGTTTTATGAACGGTTCGAACGATTTTCCTTCAACGGTGTGGTACTTCAACGTAACGAAAAAAAAGAAGAATCGCACGGAAAAGTTTACATTCCGTACCGGGTTCGATGTAAGCCCGGTGACTCGCAAATAGAGTCCACAATCGACAATTGTACGATTGCATTCATTTGTTCGATTCCGAAAAGTGAAAAAGCTTTCCAAATCGGGCACCCCCTCGGAAAGCACACGAAAAAGAAAACTAAACCACCGCCACTTTGGAACTGTCGACCGGCGGAAACGCCAAACGGTTAAGAAAGGACCGAGCGAGGAAAAGCTGACAAATCCCAGGACACATCCATTCGATCCTCCACATGTTCGCCAAAAAAACGGCCAACGTTCCGCCAGGTGAGCGAATGGGAAAAGTGCACCCGAAAGAAAAGTTCGTTGCGCTACAACAAAAAAAAACGGCCATCAAAATGCAAAAGCAGTGATCGAGCTCCTGGCCGGTTCCGGCCAGGAGTGTGGCGAGAAGGACGCGGACGCGAGCGAACGATCAGAGAGGACACGCGGATAGTCCGGCTGGCTGGCTGGCTGGTGGCCCGGCCCGGCGGGGCGGGGCGGTGCGTAGCATCAATTATTCAAATTTATTTTATTTCGTTTTATGAGCGAAATTTTTATTTTATTATTTGAATTTCAAATGGATATAACAATTCGAATATGCGAACCCACGGCGAAACCCACTGAATGTGACAAACAACCGGCCGGGCGGTGGCGTAAGGAAGAAAAAAAGCGTTTGCAAAGGAAATTAAATTGATGAAAGCAACCAACAAACCGGGGCAAAGGAAGGCACAACAAGCCAAAACTCCCACATCGGTACTAGAAAAAGTGAAAATGGAACCGCACCGCACGGGGCACGGGGCGTTATGGGTGGAAAATGAAAATTTTATTTCGTTTCCACCATTGTGGGGCAGGTAATGGGTAGAAGAAAAAAAAAACTAATGGAACCAGCGCTACAAACGGAATAATCACCGGCAAATGGGTGACAGCAGGATGGCGCATGAAATATTCAATCAGCCTCGGCGTGCCGTACCGAATCAATGCTTCAGTATGCCGATCCCGATCATGAGGCCATTATAATGGAATACATTAACTCCAAGCACAGTGAGCGTCAAACGAATCCGATGGGCGTCTCAGGTTTGTATTCTAGTACAAAATTGTTAATCTGCCACACTATTTGCAGAACTTGCCACGCGCCCGGCATGGGCTGATCAATCGGCGCTTATCGGTGCTTTAATTCCATCTACTTAACTCAGCTTCCCAGCACCACTGTCACGGTCCCGACAATGACGACACCAGTGGCATGCATTAGATTAATTTTTAGTGTATCCATCCACAACAACAAACAATATTCACCCACATACTAACCCCTGGCCGGTGGCCGCTGTGGCTATTTATAATTAAAAACGGTGCCCGTCCTTTCCATTTCCATTCACATTAGGTGCCACCGGTGCCAATTAAACCCGTTGCCGACAAGTGGTGCGGAAACATATTCGATTCCCGACACCCCGGACATCTAACCGCACCCGTCCCCACCCCGGAGCGCACCACCGAGCGCCAGCTGGGAACCGGAATAGGAAACGCGAAAACGGGCACCGGAAAAAAGTCAGCTACGGAAAGTGCAAAAAAGGGTTTTATCTGATAAAATTAAAATTTAACGCGCCACACTTCAAGAGGGTAATGGAGCGTACCTATTTAGTTATGCAAAAGCTCCACCAACCGGATGTGCGGTACGAGCTTTTTATTAATGTTTAATTGTTTCTACAAAAAAAACCTGCCTCTGTCCGGTTGATTTGTTACTATAAGGTGGGCCTCGGGCCTGTTCATATGATAGACAATTTAAACAAAGCTGCAAACACATGCTGGCTAGGCTAGTACGTACAATATTGGCGATTCCGTTTACACCACAGACTTACTTATAGCCCTTTATAAATAGAAATACAAAACTGAGTCTGAAGAACAATTTACTCGTTTACCAGATAGCAATTTTTGAACAAAAAAAACATTTGTGTCATTGACCAAATGATGCATTCGTCTGATCTTCCCCTATTTTACTTTTTCCTACTCTCTAAGCTGAAATTGATGAACATCAATTCTAATCAATTCATCTCTAAACTCCCCACAAAATGATCATTTTATAACGACATCTCAGGGATTCAAGCGATTGTAATACGGCTGTAAATCTATTCACACATAAAAGCGCATAACTTTCTAATCTGTCATCCGATTTGCATCCGATTGGATTCGCTCGAAAGAGAAAAAACGTTCCTTTCAAACTATGCTACTAACTAAAGGATGTAGTTGAATTTTATTGTTTTTAGAAATAGAATCTAGTTACTTAAAAGACATACTGTTAATGCATCAGCAGTTTATCTGAACCGTGCCTTATCACATAGAACTTCAAAGACACATTATTCAGAATAAGAATCAATTTTAACTTACCTTCTGGCACAATAAAGTAGAAGTCCACGAAATAAGTAAAGTGGAACTACTAATCCCACAGCTTACCCATGTTTGCGTGTGTTTGCGTTCGCATCATCTGCAATAGTCCGCTTTCATTGCTAAACTGTGAGTAGTCAGTGGTAGTCAATTTAAATTTAGATCAAAACCTAATAATCAATCAATCAGGATTAAGTTTAAGGCCATCCCATTTAAGGTCTCTACGAAATTTGGTACATTTTTCTTGTGTAATAAGGAGAAGCCTAGCTGCTCCCAGTTAACAATGTTTAAATTACAATGTAAATCATGTTATGATTCATTGTGCTGCCACTACTAAATAGAGGCTTGGAGAGCGCGAAACTCGCACGCCAATTGAATTAAGTGCAGAAATAGTGTACAATCACCTAGAACCACGTGTCGTGTCACGTTTATCAGGCCCATTTCTTGCAGACGATTTGCCAATAAAACCAAAGCTCGCAAACAACTGCTCCGCACTAGAGCAGGAACTGAGCGACAGAAAAAACCGGACAATAAATTTGAATTTCCTTTTTCTTTTAATTTCCATGATGAATTACATTTGAATATTATGCCCAGAAGGAACCTGCGAGGGGGGCTGGTGGGCCACACCGGTGCAGCGTGGCATCTGCCGCCAGCAGTCATGCTGCTCGTTCCATTCGGCGGCCGTGATTTAGTTTGACAGCCTCAACCATCAGGCGGCGATTGATGGATCGCAACCTGACGTTTCGGTTCGCTCCGAATTTGCATGACGAGCACTGCTACGCACAAAGCGGAGCGCCGCATATGCAGCTGGCCTTCCACGAGTCGCCTTACCTTCGCTAAATTGAAGCATTATGCTGCGTTTGGAAAGCAAAAAACGTTTTCCCAGCTGTAGAGGAATGCAATTTCGAATTGAACGCCCGCCAATCGGTGGTCCGTTTTTCATTCCTTACGTTCGGCGTCAAAGAGTGTATGGAGTTGTAGCTAGCAGACCCGTGGTGGTTATTTCCAATATTATCATTAACTTTTATTGATTAAAACAGAATCGAGGACGATGCTGACAGAATAATTAAAAAAAACCGTACACATTGCAGCGCTGCTGCCGTTAAAAGAAGAAGTTACATGGTTAATGTTAATAAATAAGATAAAATTAGGGGTTCTTCTCCGGTGATGACCAATAAAATTGAAGTTCCTTCCTCATTTGTTCAACTAAAATAGTTATTAATGGTAATGATGACCAGGCTTCCGCGCTCGGGGTCTGCTACAAGCTAGCCTAGCCGATAATAATTTGTTTTGCGCCAAAAATAAACACGCTGCTCGAGCGCAAGCTGAATATAAGATCTCGACATTTCAATATCAATGTTAAAATTTACCCTGCGCATTTCGACGACACACGTATACCGTTACAAGCCTTGAACATTTCGAGTTAAGCTTTGCGAGATTTTTCTGTTACTTTTGGAATGCCAAATGTACTAACTTCTAACGCTCCCCGGTCAACTTCATTTGTCTTCAGACTAAAGTTTAGTGTAAGTATTGCGTCGACTGTAAAACTCATTTGTATTCGTTCAATTTCCCCTTTTCGTAAATTATGGCCCTGGTCCATCATTGCCCCATTACAATGCAAACCGTCCGGGTTGTGCACCGACCACAACCGAAACCAATAATGCACCTTTGCAATCAGCAAGTAAAAGTAACCGATAAAATGTAGAATTCCAAAAAGGGAACCCTTGCAAGGGTCGGTTCGTGTTCCTTTTACAAACTGCACAAAAAAAGGTTTAAGCCCTCGCGGCCATGTGAAACACAAAATGCACCCATCGCCGCTTTTGCCCACCGTAATCGAAACAAAATGCTCGAAAACAAAAAGAAACAATGTCTGTGCACAGTAAAAAAACGAGAATAAGGAACCACAAATATTAAACAATAAATTGATAAATTTTACAACACATCCTGTCGGCCAATTTTTGTTGCCACAATCGCCGGGATCCTGTTCGCTCGCTTTATACCGTATGAACAGGTCCACAGGCCCATCCTCAGTGCGGGCGTCTGTGACCGCCCTCTATATTGTTCTCATATTTATGTTTGCTACTGAATTTGTCCTTCATTTTGTTTTTAATTGTATACCACAAAAATTGACCATTTTCCAGGCGCTACCTTTTTGCTGCTTGCCAGGTTCTGCTGTTATCGTTCTGCACAGTGCCGCGTGGACAGAGTTTGAGCATGTTTGAGCAATAACTTTGTGTGTGAATTACATGTCCCTTGTACTGGTGGCCAATTTTTTAGTCGCCGGGGTCAAAACGACGGGACACATCCACACGTGGTTCAGCTTATGCATTATTACTTGAGTTCCCCCACGGAGCGTTTGTTTCGCTGTTTTTGGCGGCACTCCGCCCCAGCATCTTTGCACGCTGCGCCCTGCACTATCTACATTATTAAATACACTGTCAATGGAGTGAAACACTCGATGCAATCGCTTTAGGTGGCAGGCACTAAGGTTGGTCATCTGCCTGGTTCCGTGGTAACAACAGAAACGCATCGCTTCGGTGTGCGATTTAGTTAAATGTTCCTGATGACAATTCATACAGTTCGTTTGCTTCGTTCCCTGCCAATCTTAAGAGGCTAAAATGTACGGAGTACGCACGCTACCTTCGTAACTGAGTAGTGTTCCGCTTGCGATTTTGCCGGTTTTACATTTCGATTGAAAAAACTATATACGCACGCCCCCACAGTGTTCGCTCTTCATACATTCACAATATCACAGTCCGGTTAGTAACTTTAACTTGCTCTACAGGGGATTTACTACGTACAGTGTCGTTAAGCATTCTATACAAAAGATGGGACACCTCAGGCTATCGCTAAGAGGAAATGCGGAGTGGAACAGAGAGCTGGAAATTAAAAGAGCAGAGACAAAATCGTCTCTGTTCACCCACTGTAATGGTGGAGAGGTGGAACAATAAAACACGGAAAGGCATATAGCAAGGAGATCGACACGTGACTAAGACATAGTTGTAAAAATAATCTTACGACGATAAAGGAAAGTTAGTTTGTCTTTTTTACTGTTGCTTCCGGCTATGCACACTAGCTGCACGCGCCTTTGTCTATACACATTTTGGAATTGGGTCGTTTTTGAATATTGCCATAGGTTCCCGGATATTGCTCGTTTTTTAAAAAGGTGTTTACATAAAACTTTTGGGTAACGTATTCAAACCAGTCACGCAAGGCTGCAATATCAAAAAATATTGCAGCACGTGGAACGCATAATATGCAGCATCCCGGGAAAAGCTGTATCGCATCGCATATTCCGATCCGATCGGGTAACATGGTAATAATTCGAGAAATGACTTGAGTTGAATGTCATAATAAAAGTAAACCATGGCGTTGAAATGTTTTCAATCTAAAATAAAACACAAAATGTGAAACCAATCCTAACCTTAGAAACGAGGATTAAAACTTATCGTGTGTAATGGTGACTAAAGGTAGTAGGTACCAGAGCTGTTCAACGGTTCAAAAAGGTGCTCGAGTAAGAGGTGCCAGGAGACTGGATTCAAATTGTAACAGTGCGCACCTTCCGTTTTCGGGAAGTTTGGTAGGCGATCGTGATCGTACGACGATCTGCCTGCGTTGAGCCAATGGTATGGCGTTGTATAATTGAGGTCTTGTTATTCGGCGTACCATTGAAAGCAGGCTGAAGGCCAACATTATGTTTTGGGTGCCAGAAGAAGTGTAGTGTAAGAAGAAGAAAGTTCGGTTTGAGGACCCTCCTTACTTTAAAGGCGTCGATAGAAAGATCTTTCGATCACGTGTATCATTAACGGCGCTCAGTAGCGTTCCGTTCGAGACACCACCTGGCACATCGGCCGAAGGTACCTTTCGAGCAAAACCCGGCCTCTTGCCAGTACCGCTACGGGAGATGGACATAGATTTCACCGGTGCTTCACCGGTGGTCGGTGATGCTACCGGTGACGTCGTTTTGGTTTTACGAGCCTCCAGCAGCCGGGCATTCAATCGACGGATGCTGGCCGGAGAAAGTATGCCAATGTGACGTCTTCCCGGAGTTGATCCACTTTGAACGCTCTTTCCACCAGCCGGGGCGGGTGGTGAAGGTGAACCGGTGCGCGAATTACTACCACTGCTCACTGTTGGCGATAGAAGCGTGGTGTACCGTTCATTTCCCGCCCCAGTGTTCCCACCGGCCAGTTGTTTACTGGAAGCACCCACGGTTGTCGTGACCGGTTTGTAGGTTCGGCTTTTGCCAAACCGAAGTATATTCCCCCCAGACACTGTCCCACCAGAAGCAGTGCTATTGCTAATTGGTGGTTTTTTTGCAGATGCAACCATGGCCGGGACTCCACCGGCTACCTTTCCACCTCCGACCAAAACCACCGCTTCACCTTTTCCAATCGTACCATCGTCTCTTTTGCGTTCCGAGACACCATTAAATCTAGAACTATTGCTATGGCCACTGCCACCGTGCGGCATTTCATTTGGTTTCGATTTGTACGTGAACAGTGATTGCATCGGATGAGCTGCTCCACCGCCGCTCGAAGAACCATGCGTCATGACGACGTGAGTCGCACCGCCAACAGGAGACTTCACCGGCGGCATCTTCACTCGATACGTGGCGACCGGCGCGGTTCCGGACCCAAAACTAGGCTGCGGTTCCGGATCGGACGTTGGCGAGATTTTCTGCTTCGTCACAAACAACGTGGCCCGGTCAGAAGACGAAGCAGCAGCAGGTGCTCTAGGACCGACAACCCGGGTCGTTATCGTGCCTTCGCCTTCCTGCGTAACCCGGGTATCGTGATTACGCTTCACGCTTGTCATTGGCGACCGATTGGGCGATGGTTCGGTGGCACGAAACAGTTTGCGTACAACGCACTGGACGGTTTTCTGGGTACTCGAGGCATTCTTACGCTCAACGACCTTGGCGGACACGGGCGTTGGAGACTTCGTTGCAGTGGCGCCACAATCGGCAGAACTGTTACGCTCGGGAGGGATTACCGCCAGAGGCGATGTAGGCTTTGCTTGAGGTGCAACAAATTTGCCCTCCTCACTCGTCACACTTCCGTGGCCAATATTTTCTTTTTCCCAAGCTGTGCGATCCGCTCCCAACCACGGTCCGGTATTGGAGGCGAAATTGCCATTCATCATCGCCTTGAACGGCGACACGGAGTAAGCTTCCGAAGCAGAGCCGATAGGTTCACTCAGCTTGTCCAACACCAGAGCATCCTCCCGATTGCCGTTAACTTCCAGATAGTTTAGGCTCGTATCGCAGCTCGAGTCAAAGTCCGAACAATTTTCCAGATCGCGAACATTGTTTAGCGTCAGATGGCCATTCTTCACGTGTATAATGAAACCCTTTTCGCCATAATGTTTTGTCTTCGCAGAGGCTGCAGAGCATTCCTCTCCGCGGCGCTCGAGTAATGATCCATTTCGCTCCAGTGTGTCCTTCACCGATGCCAGCACCTCATCCGTCGACAGCCGATCACGGGGACTGGTGGAGGTGCCTCCAGCAGCTTCCGGTGCTAGCTGGCCGGCCGTCATTATTAAACTGATCGGCTCTGACGCACTTCCATCGGTGCCATCGAGCATAAAATCACCCACCAACTGGTCGCTTCCTATGAGCCGCGCTGCCAGTACACTGGAATCGAGCGACTTTCGTTGATTCTCACGGCTTAGCATCATTCGCTGGCGACGCTTTGCCCGAATACTGTCCCGAATGCGGTCACCGTTCGCCGAAAAGTCTTTGCCCAAGTGTGGCGATTTTGGTATTTCACTGCAATCAACGACGACGAAACCGTTGCTCGCACTCACACCGTTCGCCATTGGGACGGTTTCAACCTTTGTTTGCTTCTGCTGATCCTCAAGGTAACCACCACCAGTTGGACAGTCACAACGTTTATCTGTTTCAACAACGCAGGCACCACCATCCACCACGTCGAATACCTTGCACTGCACGACACGTTCATCTTCGGGACCTTCGCAGATACGCTTCCGGCTAAGGGATGGTTTCAGGCTTCCTCCGGACGATGGTGGGGGTGTGACCAGTCCATCGGGCGTTGTGCAAAGGCTCGAGTCCGCACTGCGCTGTTGACCCTTGAAGTGTTCGATTTCGTGCACTATGCCAGGTGGCAACGGTTTCCCAATGGCGGCTACCGTTGCCATCGTCTCCAGCCAAACTTCCAGCACATGGAACGGTGGTCTGTGGGAGATAGACAGAGATAAAAAGAGAATGAATAGATGATAATTGTACAACCCAGAAGACATTTTCAGTTGCCGTACCTTTTGTCCGGGTTCAAATCACAGCACAAAAACGCAATCCGATAGAACGGTTCCGGGCAGTGGCCACAAAACTTTTCCCGAAACACCACCTGGTTTAGCCCAAAGTCCGGGAGCCGTGGCAAGTAATCCGGGTCGGCCTGCACCCTGCCGATGATCTCACACAGCATAATGCCGAACGAAAAGATGTCCACCTTCTCGTCGTACTTGTTGCCCCGCATCATTTCCGGTGCCATCCAATAGGGGTTGCCCACGACCGTGTACCGTTGGCGACGAGGACGCCCGCGACGCCCAATCGTGCCAGTTCCCCCATTTGGTGTCGATGAACACTTTTCGAATGCTGCGCTAAAAGGCTGCTTGATGATTCGGGCTAACCCAAAGTCAGCCACTATCACCGTCCTATCGTCGCGCACGAGACAATTGAGTGAGTTCAGGTCCCGGTGGATGATGTTCATCGAATGCAGGTAGCTCATACCGCGCGAAATGTCCCGCGCAAACGATATTCGCTGCTGCCAGCTGAGCGGCAGACCCGAATCGTGGATCAGTTCCTTCAGCGAACCGCCCGGAATGAACTCGGTCACGAGGTGAAGCTTCTTGTCTTTGTACAGCACACCGATGAAACGCAGCACGTTGTTGTGTGACAGCGACCGCAGTACGGCCACCTCTTTGAGGAAGTTCTTCTGCGCTTCCTCATCGACGCGATACAGTTCCTTCAGCACCATCACTTCCTGTGTGACCCGGTGCGTTACCTTGAACACCTGGCCAAAAAAACCCTTGCCCAGCAGCTCTCCTTGCACCAGATCGGACGCACGGAAGATGCGGGCCGCCTTCGGTTCGACGCGAAACGATTTCGTGCGCGAGAGGTCATAAAACTCGCCACCGGCGGCCACAGTTCGGTGTTCGTCCAACAGCCGTGACATGCTGGAGCTACGTTCCTTTTCCTTCAGGCTATTGGTAGCTGAAAAAGCCGAAAGCCAACAGTTGTTTGAAGATCAGCACCTAATTTGAAGCAAAGGACAACCCGGAAACTCACGAGTGTTGCAGTTGACGTCCTTCAGCCGTTTCTGCATCTTACGCGACGACCCACTCATGTAGCCTTCGTCCTTTTTCCGGAAAATGCGCTCCAGTTTGCTCGGCGATAAACTTCGACTTGACGCACCCTCCGGTTGCTCGTCGTCGTCTTCTTCCTGTTCGTTGTTGTTCATAGCGAGCGTGGTCCTGCTAGCATCGGTACAACAGCCACCGGCCAGTCGATGCTCCTCGAGCAGATGTGGATCGTGTTCCACCGTCAACTGAAGCACTTTACCCGAGGTTTCGATCATGTTCTGCAGATTTTCCAACGGAACATCACGAACTGGCGTACCGTTCACCTCTAGCACCTTGTCTCCGACCCGCAAAGGCATTAAGTCCGTATTGAGCGTTACCCTGAAAAAAAGGCGAACGCGGTGAAATTAGTCTCGCTCGCAGTTTTCATTAAATAAAGTTTTCTTAACATAGGCATTAACAAACCCATAAACAATGTAAATTTGCTGATAAATTATTTAAATGATAACATCTAATGAAAAGGTTAGGTTATTTACCTAAAGTGAAGCAAACCACAGCACGACTCCAGCGCAGAGTTAATGCACGCGAAAATGTACTTTCCGATCTGACCGTAAGCCGTACAAAATAGTCTACAGACATCAGAATGTTAGTGCGTAGAAGCGGTCCGGACAAAACGTGTTCCGGGCGAAAGCAGTACAAATGGTTGACGAGTTAAAGGTTAGTGAATCCGTTTGAAGAAATAAACCAAGGCTTATGCCAAAACTTACTCCGAGATCCGAACGCTCTTGCAGCTGCCGGTCGGGGTGCCCTTGCCAACGGGTACACCGAATAGTTTCTCATCGGAAGCCGTCAGGCGGATGCGATCGGCTCTTGTGCCAGTCCACGGAATTTCTATCAAACGAATGGAGTGCGGCGATTTTGGCGATTTCTCCGATGGCACCGTTCCGGATATGCCGGTCGTACGGCCGGTGCTTCGCTGTGAAACCATCAACGAATGCTGCTGGTGTTTGTAACAGGAACCACTGTAATCACGAATCGAGCTGTTAGCGTAGGGATCGCAACAAAAGTGATTGCTGGTCACATCTTACCAAAACAACTTCGAGCGTTCCAAGAGTGCGTACGTTTCAGCTTCTCCGATGAAAATTTTGCACTCCTCACATCGAAAGCACTCCGGATGGTACTTGTGATCGCCGGCGACCATCACAGGGCCAGAGATTATCTGTCGGCGTGTGGACCGTGATAGTGAGAGACGTGCGATAACAGCACAAAACTTCACGCCCAGCCACGTGGCTGCGGTATTGATCAATTACCTGCGAGCACTGCTGACAACAATCGCCGTACTTTGCCCAATGATCCTCCCGGCAAAACAATAGGCCATCCTTCTCGAAATACCAACTCGACAGTCGTACATCGCAAACGGAACACCTGCAATGGTGAATGGAACAAGAAGCACAATCTCGGTAGTACCACAAGCGGTAGTAAATTCAATTAGTCATGTGTAAATTAATTAAGGGGTGATTCGGACGACAACCGCCAATCCTGCCCGATTTTCGTGTACAGCCACGTGAAACCTGCATTCTCCTCACACCGACCATTCTGTCGCTGCTCGGGCTATTTACTTTCAGATAAATCAAAAACCTTTGTTTACGGAAACAGTTGGCCGCGTAACTCACGAAGCGACGCAAACAATGATAACACTAGGTTGTCCGCCGATGTAGTTAGTAAACTCACCTGAAGCACTCTGCATGCCACAGCTGACCGACGGCGGCCACATGTTGTTCCGCCTCTATCGCATTGTAGCAACTGGCGCATGCCGAGTTTTTGTCCTCTGCGAACGAAAAAAGAAACACGGAGAAAAAGGATTCAGATTGGCGTTTGAAGCTCGGGGGAAACAGAGTACCCTTCATGCAAACGGTTACGATCGTATCGTTCATCGATTGATCATTCACGGCCGAGACAGTCGCAATGATCGCTTTCATCAACCGCTTATCAGGCGATTGCTGTTCTGTTTGCGGCTCGATCAATTAAAATAGAGGGTCCTTCGGAACTGCCTTGCTCGGATCGAAGCGTTGCGCTCGATTGCTTCTGGGCCGTGTTTTCGCCGCATGCTTTGCGCAGTGCCGCAGAGTTCTATTTTCTATTAAATGCTATCGATCCCAAAACGTAGCAACCACAGCAACGAGAGTTGCCTAGGGGCAACTACTTGCCCGACTTGGTTGCTAATGAATGAAATGTCAAGGTCAGGTGCACAAGCGTAACGCCGCTCGATGCCTTCACATTTTTCGGTTCTTTCTGGCTGTTTCTTGATTCGTCTAAATATTTGGTCGCTCCCCGCTTATCGACCGCATTCCACAATCGATCTTGTCCGCATCGTCGATTGAGCGGAAGCCACGGAAAGCGAGTTTCCGATGCATTAGTAACGGGCGGGATTGATAAGACCAAGATTTATCGACCTGCTGCATTCCGCACGGGGTGATGAGGTTCCCATTAAAGCACCGACGATGAGTCACAGCCGCATCGTAAACATTGGCCACGACCTTTTGGAGGCAAACAACTGAACACACAGCCGCGTACGTACGCACACAACCCAAAACAGCCTTGCGGGCTTCAGTCGAGCATCCGCCGCCGCCGCCGCAACGCACAGCCATCTGCTGGTGGGACACTAACACACTCAGCCACACGTGCGCAAACAACACTCTCATCTCCCCTTTCGATTTCCCTTGCTATCTCTCTCTGTCACGTGCATAACACTATCAAATGCGAACGAAAGCGAAACACAGGGATCGCGTTTTCGTTGACCAGTACGCTGCTTTGGCCCGCGACCTGATAAGCGGTCAGCGGGGGACACCAGTTATTCAATCATCAGCAGGCCCCAACTTGGCCCCCATTGATACGCTCCGCACCTACTCACATACCCTCATGCCTCGCACGGGGAAGCGCAAAACGACACGGCCAAACACACCCACGCACACGGACGGCAAGATTCAGATGTTTAGTTTTCCGAGAATTGCCGAGTACGCAACCCGCGCTGGGCCAATGTTTCACAGCACATCCGTTAAACCCACCGCCAATAACCTTCCGGTAGCGGTAGCGGACCGATTTCACCAACCTTTTTGCCCGTTCTCGCCCATCGTTGCATTTTCTTCCGACGCTCCCGGTCACCTTCTTAACACGAAATAACGTTCGCAGTCGTAGCCAAGCGCTACCGCACACTCGAGAAACGCAGGCGAGATTAGAATACAAAATTGGTCATCCTCCCCACTCTGCGTGTGTGTTTGTGCGGCGCAGCATCGCGATGTCAAAACAGCGAAACCGTACGGGGCACGCGTTTATTATCCCAAGTTCACACTTTCGAACCATGTTGAACTGATGAGGTTCGGATCTGGTTTAAATCCGAATTCGAAATCCTTTTTTCGGTTAAACTTTGTATTTTATTACATAGCCATGTTAATCATCATCATCATGCTTGATTTAGTTTGGAATACTTCAAATTATCAGCAAAATATGAAAAGTAACTGGATTCATACTGGATTCGACTCTTTACTTCAAACATCAGGGCAGTACTGAACGCAATCTTTACGACGAAAAAAGTGCTCGTATGCAAACGGATTGACTGTTGCATTTAACTACTTTAATGCAGGAACTCTACCAGACTAAAATAATTGCAATAAAAATTTGTCTGAAATTTGTCGAGCATCGTCGAATGTTGGCAGCACTGCTCCGAGTGATGGCACGGAAATGTGTCAAATGTGTGTTGTGGTTCCACAGCTGGCAAACAGAGTTCCCCTTTCGCGTAAAACTCTTTCACTGCTTCGTAGCAACAAAAGAATCTGGTGTTGCTATTTTGATTTGTGCCATTTTTCGTTGCTTTACAAGTTCGCAACAAACGCTAGGCGTAGATAGAAAGCGTACAGTTGGTCCGAAAGGATAACGAGTTCTTTTGCGACCTCCGCAAACACAGGTTCCACATACCTGCGGCATTCTAGGGTAGGTCTGCACTTTGGCATAACGCAAGTGACCCAGTGACCAAGCGAATAGGCGCAATCATGAGTGTGGTGGGCAAGAAGCTCAGTTCAATGGCATCTGGAGGCGGCGCGGAGGAAGCAGCCAAGTCCTCGCCCACCACTCCGACGATCACTGGAACCGCAAAGAGCATCATCACGCCGGAATATGTGTTGCAGTTGAACAAAATCGCGGACGATTACCTCTGCACGCCCGATGCCAACATCTACGAGATCGATTTCACCCGATTCAAGATACGCGATCTGGAATCGGGAGCTGTACTGTTCGAGATAGCGAAACCATCCGTAAGCGACATTACGCAAAGCGGCAACAGTGCCGCCGGGGTGGGTGGTGAATCAACGCCCGGGGATGCGACGGGGACACCGAGTGGTGAAAATCCGGCCCCAACCGAGGATGTAGAAGAAACGTTCGAACCGAACGCAGGACGTTACGTGCGGTACCAATTTACTCCGCAGTTCCTGAAACTCAAAACCGTCGGTGCAACGTAGGTGTTCTGCCGGGGGCGTACTGATTTTCGCACTGATGGCGAAAGAATTCTCTTTTTTCCCTTGCTTTCTTCCCGATGCACCAACGACCACGCAACAGGGTCGAGTTTACCGTTGGCAGCAAGAGTGTGAAAAACTTTCGCATGATTGAGCGGCACTTTTTCAAGGATCGGTTACTGAAAACGTTCGACTTTGAGTTTGGATACTGCATTCCCTTTTCTAAAAATACTTGCGAACACATCTACGAGTTTCCCGCCATCCCACCGGACCTAGGTGAGTGCGAAAGGGTTTCTTCAAAAGTTTCTGCGCGCGCCAACTAGTGGTGCGTGGAGCAGTGTGGCCCTTCATGAATGCACGCTGGCAAGAATCCACGAAACCTATCGCCCCAATTCTCCCGCTTGACCCGATCTTATGCATGATTCACTCCGTCAGTGCAGAGCATGCTTTCTTGTTCGGTGCCATCATCATTCTATCTTGGGAACCCATTTGCTATGATGCCTTTTTGTGCTAACAATTCATCTTTTTTTGTTTACCGCATGCCACAGTGAACGAAATGATTCAACATCCGTTCGAGACCCGTTCCGATAGCTTCTACTTCGTCGATGGATGCCTGGTGATGCACAACAAGGCCGACTACGCGTACAACGGTGGCGGTCTGTGAGCGCCGCTCGGTAGCCGGACGCACACGGGATCCCTGGCGAGAACTGCGCCAGATGTTACCGCGATACAACTTTGTTTTGTTGCCTTTCGTTGTTGCCGTGTTGTGTTGGTGATCAACGTGGTTCTCGATCCGAGCAAGCGTGCGGTGAAACCATTTTTTCGCCAAATACACGCGATTCGAACCGGTGGACTCGTGCTGAGTTTGTGAAATGCAGAAAGGAGCGAAATTGGGAAACCGGGAGGATCCGGCATTCCCAATAACCTAACCAAAGCTGAGGCCGAGCTAACGCGTGATGAAGGCAGGAAAAAAATAAACAAAACAGGTACGTTAATATACTTATAGTAAATGCAGAAGAAAGAGGTAAAAAGCAGGGTACACCGGAGGCAAAAAGACATTATCGAAAATTCCCTCACCGGCCAACCGTCATCGAAGTGGCTAGTGGTAGCTACAAGGTCCCACAGGTTCCGTTATGGGCGCTTTAAATATATTTATTGTAAGAATTGGAAGGTTTTTAAAACGAGGCGAAATATGAATCTAGTCCAGAATAGCGCCGTCTACTCCCACGTTAAAAGATGTACGAGAGCAGCACCCCCAGCCTGCTGAGCAATGCCAATTAAAAGTGTGACCAGCACGACTCTAGAAAATGAAAACGATCGACCGACAGAACTCGAATCACCTTTCTTGCCTTAATTATTTGTTTGTTATTGTGGTGAACGGGAACTGGGATATCAATGGTGGAAGAAAGAGGTATTAAGCATAAAAACATAAACACACCACAGGCCCGCAGACTGATCGGTTGCGCGAACTAAAAATAGACTAGTGTTCGGTACATCCACGGTACAGTCGCAGTCGAGGGCTTGGTATTAGGGTATCCCTCCGCCCGGACGAAAGTTGAATGTGTTTTGATAGCAATGAATCAATGCTGATGGGATTTTCTACCAAACCGTTTGCGTCCTTTGGCTTTTGTACATTGGGTACCTCTGTGATCGATCTTCACTTAAAACTAAGCGACAGCGGCTAGCTATTTGATAGTTTAGAGAGAATTTGCCACGAATCTTTTTGCTCCATTTCTACCAATATGCTTTTCCCTTAGCGTAAACGTGTTCCTATAATTCATTCATAAATGACTCTATTGCGGTTAATGATGTTGGACAAAATGTTAGAGAAGGTCACCTGGGGAAGACAGAGCACAGTTTTTGCTTCAAACGGCAAGAGTCTCTCGCGAGCAACATTTGAGGTTTCGGTCGGTCATCGTCCCGTCGGGTATTGCGTCTCGCAAATATCACGGTATACACCGTGAACCCTGCCGTGTATCGTCCGTCCGTTATGGCTCACGACACGCGATTTCTTGTACCGCCGCCGGCAGTTGGCGGTTCGTGTTCGTGGGATCGATTAGGGTTTCGTTTGCACCTTCGCAAACCTCGAATTCCGCTGACCACGGTTTACGGCAGGTGGCTAAAAACCGAATTTTGTATGTACTTTCGTCATCGTGGCTCCCTCGCGACCAAACCCCTAATGGTGACAAACATAATATCCTAAATCTTCTCACACCACAAACCGCGTCGCTTGCGTGACCGCATGCAATGACCGTGGCTCGGAAGTGTTATTGACGCCACCTATCAGTTTGTATTCACATGGGGTCAATATCATGAACCAAAAAAAAATCCCCTCCATTGCTTTTAGCTTTCTATTACTTTTAGATTACAACTCTATTTAGCAGGAAGTTGTTTGATTCACCTCATCGTGGCATTTTTCATTGCAAGGATAAAGCAAAACATATCTTTTGGAAGCGCTGAATGCATTTCAAACATTTGCATTTCCGATACGGAACAGCTCCCGACTGACTGTTCTCTCGCTCTCTCTAGAGTAGATTGGTTTATTCGTGGTCGTTTGCCACGATGTTGGCAAGGATTAATGAAACCGACAATGGAGAAAAACCTGTCTGCACCCAAAACGCAAATGAGTGGGATAATGAGATACGAATGCAAATTTAGTCTTCACGACCGGCCAAGGGCCACTCAAGCCATACAAGCCTCTGCAACCAGCCTCTCTCGTTCACCAAAACACCTCAAAGCCATGGCCGAACTAATTAGTAGAACACTGGAAAGCAAGTAGCATGCAGTAATAGCAACTGAATATAAATCAACTGAAAACATATTTGTATCACATGATATAATAGTTGTCACCAGAAAAGAAATAATAAGAACACACCGGAATAGATAAAATGCCCTTGTAATAGATGAGGAAATGCTTGATGTTCAGTAAGACACGCCCAAATATGTAGTTAACTTAAGCGTATGGGCGTCCGTAATGAAAAAGAACTGAGTTTTAAAGAACCCTATTATTGCCCAGCACACCGTGTCGCGGCATCATGGGTATAATGCAGGGCCAGAAATTGATAGCGTTGATTTAGTGAACGTTTTAGTTATATCGAATAACCGCGAGTAGAACTCATCAGTAAGTGTTTTAGCGTTAAGCGGGCTTTGGAAATCCGCTTTGAAATGGTAATACGCCGGAGAGGCGCAAAATCTTCCCAATAGGTTGGAAGTAACGGCATAGTCATTTGCGATACGTTTGTCATTTACGATACTTTCGCGTGGCAACCGTTGAACGTTTTTACTCAAATTTTTGGAAATTGCGGTTGTGTGCAGTTGTGTGGTTGGAAGACGGAAATGTTTATCCTTTTTATACCAATACTCTTGCCAATAATCAGCACATTTGGGAGTTGTTTGTTTCGCACGTGTGAGTGTATCTGTGACACATTTTTTTTTTAATTTTTCCTACTTGATGAAAGCGTACCGATTGCACAAGACTTCCTATTCACGGCAGGAGACCAAAACCCGAATTTCAAACGTACCACCAGCACGCACCACACAAAAGCCACACTATACTGTTTAGTTTTTGTAATGTGTTTAGATGTTAAACAATTGGTGGTCAAATTACTAGGGTGCACGACAAAGCCGGCGAAAAACGGCATTTGCGGCTGCGTTGAGCAGACAAGAGAGTAAACACTACTGCACTTAATTCTAGTCTGTGCGTATCAGTCGTCGTGGCAGAAAGTGGCCAATAGCATGGCGATGAAACGAGAAAACTTTAAATTTAAAACAAATCAAGAAGAGACAAAAAGGATAGCCAGAACAGCCAGTGTGAACTTTTTCATCGTGTGTGCGCCAGGCATTGTCCAGTTAATGCACCGCACTGCAGTATGCCGCCCATTCGGAACAAACGAAAATGTTACCAGCAAAACAATGAACAATACGCAATAAGAAATAAAGAAATTACCGAAATTCAAACAATATTTAGATAATATGCGCCATGCAGTAGTGCCGAGGCTAGAAACAGTAGAATGGTGCGAGTGGAAGCGGACGACAGAAGAGGACAAACCATGAGTAGAAACGAAAATTCGAGTAGTGTTTGTGTTTTTGAACAAAAAGAATGTTCCTTCGCCGACAATGTTGCAACACACTGAGGATAAGCTAAACAAAAAAACCAAAAAGCTATTAAGAAAAGATGTGAACAAAGTAAGAAAACAAAATCTCTATGCTTCTCCATCGCTAGCGAGAAGAAGGTACGCGATAAAATGATCAAACTAAAAGCATCAAAACTATCACCGCGTAGTCATATACTTTTACCGAATCTTAGCTAAAATTGAAGTTACACAAGCAAAACTGAACGCATACCAAGCAAAACACGTGTCGGGTAGAACGCCGGTGTTGTGGCCGGTGCTGATAGGATTTGGGGTCAGATAAAATCTATTATGCTACGAACGAAGCAGATGTGCTAGTCAAAAATTAACTGAAACCAAATTAAGGAGCTATCAAAATGATTCCCTTCCTTTGCAGAACGCTCTCTGGGCACGAATTTCCTTATTCCACTACCAGGACCTTACGTTACTATCCCGTACTGTTTTCGGTTGATATCGCAATGCGTGTTTCAGAAAGACAACACAATCTCTAATTGTTTTTACATTGTAGATTAAGTTTGTAGTCAAGTGATGACAGGGGCTCCTCCAGGGGCGCCTTAAGTTTTATTTTAC